>NW_001853466.1:14686-39512 GCF_000209125.1 Entamoeba dispar SAW760
GTTGTTCTGTTATAAATTACGAAAAAGTTGTTTCGTTTTTGGATCAAATGATTGAATTATAGACATTATTTCTTCTACACTTTTTGCTTTTTGAATATTAATTGTTTCAGGAAAGATAATTTGTAATTTAGTTAAAAATGATGATTTCTCTAATTCACTTTCTTTAATATTTTCATAGAAATAATACCATCCTAAAATAATCCATAATTTTTTTAATGAAATTAAATCTTTTGCTATTACTGTTGATATTGGTGTAATTAAATCAAAAAATGCTAATTTTATTTCATCATCTTTAATAAAAATATGTTTTAATGATAATGATCCATGACCAATTGATTCTTGATGTAATGAATAAATACTACTAGTTATTCTTATAAACCATTTTCTTGTTAATTCTTTATTTTGTAATAATTTCTTTTGTTGTAAATACCAATTTAAAGGAACTTCAGTAATTGACATTCTAACCATTAAAATTGGTTGAGAAAAAAAGTAATATTGAAAATATTTATTATGAGTTTGACAAAATTTATATAATCTTGTTTTTACTTCAGGAATAATATGAACAGGTAATCTTGTTAAATCAATATCTTGAAAACAATAAAATTGATTATCTCTATTTCTATAATATGCTTGAAATCCAATCATTTCTGATATTGTTGATGCTTCTTCATATTCTCCTCCTAATTCAAACATAGATGAATTAGATGTTATTGATGGTATTTGTTGTGCTAATTTAATTAACGTTGTTAGATCAATTGAATTATGATTTCTTAATGCTTGAATAAATCCAGTTAATTGAACACTTAAATTCATTCCACCAATTGTTTCTTCAATTAATAAAGCAATTGCTTCTAAATCTTTTTTGAGAATACTATTATTTTAATTTTATCTTTTAATAATTTATATATTATAAATACTAAAATTAATAACAAACTTTCCTCTTAAAAGAGGAGAATCTGGATATAAATTACCTTCTAATAAATATATTATAACCCAATCTGCAACATTAACATTTGATGATGGTGTATAAACAATACTTTCTTTAGTTACATTTCCATGAAATAATCCATGAGAATAAAGATATTGGAATGCTTTCATTAATTGAGATAATGGTTGTGATATATTATCAATATTAAATATTATATCAAATAAAACACTTCCTGTACATGGTTTCATTAACCATATTTCATCATTATAATAACGTATAATAGTATATTTTTCAATATATTTATAATCAGGTGTTTTAAGAATATCAAGAATCTTTTCAATAACTTCCAATTTATTTTTTGTTGTTGATATTCTTAATGTATCATAATGAAAATCTTTCCATATAGTTACTGATTGACTATAATTTGTTGTATTTTTACTTTCATTTGTTGAATCTTGAATTGGTATTTCATCAAATCGTTCTAATCGTTCAAATAATGATGAACTACTTTCTCCTTGTTTATCATTCCATTCTTCTATTAATGTTTTAAGTGTAGTATATAAATTAAAAAATGGTGATTCTTCATCAACTAAGAAATTCTAAAAAGATTATTTATCATATCTAATTGAAATGAAATAAAAATTAGATATAATGACAAACTGAAATCATTTCATTATTTTTCATTTTAAATTCATCAAAATTAATAAAATCAGAAAATGGTGGTAATTCTATTGAACTTGTAAAATATGGTAATTTATTTTCATTAAATTTAAATGTAAGAATTATACTAATATTTGAATGATGTTCATCTTCAATAGTAGTTTGCCATTCATTTTCTCCAACTTTTTCAACTTCATCCTATTTAATTAATATTATAAATATCCTAATATTCTTTTTTTTTTATTTACAAACTCCAACAATTTCTAGATATACATCAAACTGTTGTTTTAAGTTTTCTAATTCCATGAATTTGAATTTTTAGTTATCTATATATAAAAAAAAAATAGAAAATAATAAATGTATTTAAAACAAAATGAACTTGAATATAAAATCATTTGAAGCTTATAAAAGTAAATTTAATATCATCTGATAAATATCTTATCATTGGTTGTTTCTTAAAAATTATTTTTGGTTTAAAATGAACTATTTGAGTTGCTAATGGTATATCTGATATTGTTTCTTTAAATTCTTTAATTTCATCAATGAAAGATTGTTGTGGTAAATTTGCTATTCGTTGTTTTAAAAGATTTTGACGACTTATTTGACTAATTGATTTTGGTTTAATTTCTTCTTTTTTGATTTGATTAAGTATTTCATTATTTTCTGTTGAAGAATATTTATTTCCAAATTCACAAAATATAGTTTTATTTGAATCAACATCAACTACTTCTGTTGGTAAATTTTTTGATTGAAATGAAATATCAGTTATCATTGGCTCTTCAAAAGTTTCAAATTCTATATCTTGTTTTTTATTAAAATTATCATCATTTTCTAAATTAATAATTGATAAATTTTCAATTTGATTATTTTTAACAATAATATGAGTATGTTGAATGATCTGAAGATTTTCATAGATAATTGCTTTAACTAAATCATCTGGTGTAATTTTGTAATGATCAATTGAAAGTTCATCAATTGATATTCCATCTTCAATATAACAAACAAATTTTCTATTAATACCAGATTGTCCACCACATAATCTAACTAAACCAGTTGTATTTTCATCTCCACCAATAAATGACCATTGATTAAATAAATGTTTTCTTTCATCATTACATGGAATTTCTCCATTTTCTGGATATTCATTTGGAGGGAAAAATTGTTTTTCATCAGGAAATGAATGTTCAATATCTTGTATTGCTGAAAACCATTTTTGAGTAATAAATTTTTTTCCACAAATTAATCCAATAGCAGTTTCTTCAAGTTCCATAACTTGTTTACAAACAACATGAGAACAATCTTCTATTTGTTCAACAAACATTCCAAATCGAAGAATTTCTGTTTGAATACGTTGAGGAGGAATAATTCCAAGACAATAAAAATCATAATTTGTATATTTTAATTCAATTTCATTTGGTTCTGAAGCAAGTTTTAAAATAAATCTACGTTCTGTTATTGTATAATGACGAGATTTTTCTAAACGTTCTGTACCACCAAAAAAAGTACCATAAGTAGATAAATCAGTAATTCTAATTGGGTGCATTCTTAAACCTGAATCATAAGTTTTAATTTCAATATGAAGATGACTTCCACTAATACTGTGATGTGGGAGTTGAATCAAAATAAAACCATCAGGAACAGTTGGATTTCTACCAATTTGATATTTTTCATTACAAAATAAGTTGAGTGGTTTTGGAAGAGAAGGATGATAAAGAGTCCAAACCATGAATAAAGAAATGAGGATAAATAAAAAGAAGAATAAGAAGAGAAAAAAAATAATAAGAAAATGAGAAGTTAAAATAAAGGAAAATAAATAGTAAAAATATAATAAAAAAAATAAAAAAAATAGAAAAAGGGTTTTAAAGGGTAGGAATAACTAAGAAAATGAAGAGGATTTTGTTAAAAGATGGGAAGAAGACCAGGAAGATGTTATAGACTTGTTAGAGGACATCCATATCCAAAATCAAAATATTGTCGTGGTGTTCCAGATCCAAGAATTAAATTATTTGATATTGGAAATAGAAGTGCACCATGTGATGATTTCCCATGTTGTGTACACATTGTTGGACTTGAAAGAGAAAATATTTCATCAGAAGCTATGGAAGCAGCACGTATTTCAATTAATAAGAATATGCTTAAATATGCAGGTAAAGATGGATTCCATGTTAGAATTAGAATTCATCCATTCCATGTTCTTAGAATTAATAAAATGCTTTCATGTGCTGGAGCTGATAGACTTCAAACTGGTATGAGAGGAGCATGGGGTAAATCATATGGGTCATGTGCTCGTGTTAAAGTTGGACAAGTTCTTATTTCAGGAAGATGTAAAGAACAACATCTTCCAGCAATGATTAAATCATTTAGACTTGCATGTTATAAATTTGCAGGAAGACAAAAACTTGTTATTTCTAACAAATGGGGATTCACTAAATATACTAAAGAAGAATATCAACAACTTAAGAAAGATGGAAAGATTATTGCTGATGGATGTTACTTCAAATTAGCTACAACAAAAGGTCCACTTCCAAAAGTTAACTAAGTAAGAAGAATTACCTCTTTGTTTGTTTGGTTTAAATTAAATAATTTTTAAAAATAAGAAAAGAAGAATATAATTATAATATAATAAATAAATAAATCATAAAGAAATAAAAGAAAAATAATTATAATAATTGAACTGAAAATAAAAAAAATGTGATTAATAACGAAATTTTAATAAAAATAAAAAAGTTTAAAGAAATAGTAAAAAGCCCTAAAAATCTGGGAAATCATCTAAATATTAAAGATTATAAAAAAAAGAAAATGGATGAACAAGCATCAAGACAACTTATGAATCAAATTAGAATGGTAGAACCTGATCTTGGAATTATCAATATGCCACAAATTACATCATATATTACTCAACCACCTACTCCTTATCAGATTCATCAAGAAAAAGGACAAACAGAAATAGATCAGCAACAATTACAAAGAACATTAGAATTTGAAAAAGTACCAGAACCATTCATAGAGAAAAAAGAAAGAAAAAAAAGAAAAGGAGATCATAAATCAGATCGTCGTGAAGAAATATTAAAAGAGATTGCACAAGAAATTTATATTAGATGGAAAGTAAGAAAATTATTAAGAGAACAATCATATGATGTTGAAAGGGCAGAAAAAAAAGCAGAACGAAGATGGAGAAAAGAAACAGCAGATGTTACTCGATTATTTTATAAAGCTGCAATTATGGAAAATACTATGCTTGGAGATGAAGAATCATTAGGAAGAAAAAAAAAGAAAGAAGCTAAAATTAAAGAAGATTGTCATCCATATCTTTTATTCTGTAAAGAACATAGAGAACAATTAGGAACAAAATATAATGGAAAAGAAGTATTAACTATTTTATCTGAAATGTGGAAAAAATTAGATCCAGTAGAAAAAGATAAATATAATTTATTAGCGAAAAAGAATAAAATGATTCAAACAACACAACAAGAATCTCAAGTTCAACCACCTCAATTATTATTTACACCTAATTTAATGGAAATAAAAACAAATGAAATAATGCCATATCAATAACCAAAAGATAATTTTTGTTTTTAATTTATATTTTTTTTTTAAATTTTAATAAAATAATTTTATAACAAAAAATTAAACAATAATAAAAAAAAAATAAAGAATTTGAATAGAAAAACTTTAAGCATAACTTGGGAAAAGTTTTTGGTCTGAGAAATACTTAATTTCTTCTTTCACAAGTTCAGTAGTAACTTCTGGATAATCATAAACAAATCCTTTCTTTTCAATTGAACTTCCATCAATACAATATGGATTGTTATAAAGAAGTTCTTGATCAAGATATGGTGATAATGGTGTTCCAATAAGATTTTCTTCTTTACAAAGTTGAGACCATGGTTTCATATGTTCATCATTAACAGTTTCACAAACACCATCCATTCCAAGTTTTTCTGCTGCTGTAGAAATAATTGTTCCTTTAAATCCTGTTTTAATTTGGAAGATTTCTTCAAGAATTGTATTAATTTTCTTTTGATTAGTATCATTCTTATCACAAAGATTATAAATTTCTCCATTTTTAATTGGTCCATCAATTTTTCCACATAACATCATAGCTTTACAAACATCATGAACATGAACAGTATTTAATTTCATATCTCCTGTCCATAAAAATTCCATTTTCTTTTTAGTATATTTATAAACTGCTGCACAAATAATTCTTGGTGCAATTCCTGTTACATCTCCTGGTCCATAAATAATAGCTGGTCTTAAAATAACAAATGGTAATTCTTTCATTCCAATAAGTAATTCATCTGCTTTAGCTTGTGATGCTGCAAGTTTAGTCCATGGTTTAATTTTAGCTTTTTCATCTTTTGCTTTAGATGATGAATCATATACTTGTGCATTACTTAAATGAATAAATCTCTTTACTTTTTGTTTAACTGCTTCTTCTGCAACAAGTTTAGTTAATCCATATGTCTTTTGTTCATACATAAATTCATCTTGTCCAAGTTTAGTTTCAGCTGCACAATCAAAAACAACATCAAATCCTCCTTCAATACTAAACATTTTATTAACACTTGCTGCATTTACTAAATTTCCTTGTACAAATACACACTTCTCTGGATTTTCATATACTGATGCATGTTCTTTACTAAGATATGCTGTTTCTGGGAAGACTTTATCTACTGATCTAATGAATGAATATTCATTACTGTCAACAAGCATTTTGACTAAATTTCTTCCAACAAAGCCAGTACCACCTAATACAAGTGCTTTCATTAATTAATTGATTTTTGTAGTTCTTCTTTTAGAGTTATTTCTATCACAAGATCTATTAATTATTTTTTTTTTATTTTTTCCCTATTTATTAATTATTCTTTTTTTTTTTTTTTTTTTCTTTATTTTCTCTTCTTTTTATTTTTCATTTTCTATTTTTTTCTTACTTTTTTTATTTAATATAAAATTGTTCTTTTTTACTTAAAAAAAATTCTTCTTTTTAAATACTAGTTTGTTCATCTTTCTATCATAATATTCAATTATTCTTTATTTATAAATTTAAACATTAAAACCAATAAAAAAAGTATTTAGTAAAAAAAAGTATTATTCATTTTCAATCAATAAATTTCTGTTGAGATAGTTAATTTTTCTTTTTAGTAAGTCGATCTAATACTCTCATATTCTTTGCCTTATCACCTCCTTTAACAAAATCTGATTGTTTTAATTTTCTTTTCTTTGCAACAATCTTTTCTCCTGTTAAATTCTTAGAGAAATTACCCATTGATGCTGATGATCTTTGTGCAATTTTTAATAATTTTTGTGCATCTTTTTTATTCATATATCCATCTTTTCCAATAGTTCCTGGTGTTAATTTAATTTTACTTAATGATTTCTTTATTTTTTTACCACTTCTACTTGGTTTTGTTTCTTCTTTTAATTTCTTTTTATCAATTCCTTCAAATGGATTATCACTTAATCCAACTTTATCTTCAACAATCCATCCTTCTGTTTTCTTTTTAATTTGTTTAGCACTTCCCATACCAAATCGTGGAACCCAACTATGTGTTTCTTGATTCCATACTTTTCCACTCTTTTTTGTTTTTTTAATTCCTTTTCTTTTTGCAAATAATTCCCATTTAGTGGGTTCTTTACTTGCTGGTAATGGTTTTTCTCTTGGAAATTTCATTTCTGGTTCATCTAATATAACTACTTTACCAAGTGAAGGGTCACTGTGATCAGACACATCTTCTCTTGCATAAATATTATCAATTAATGTTTTACTAGCTTTTTTTGCAATTTCTCCAATGTATTTCCATGAATCACTTTTAAATTTTTCAATATCAACGTCTGATCGATCAGTAACTAACAAATTACCTACATCAAGTTCAAATGTATGTTGTTGTTTAATTTCAGTCATCTCTTGTATTTATTCTAAGGGTTTTTTTTAACATTTTTTATTTTTATTTGTTTTTGTGATTTCTTTTATAACACATTTTGTAATATTATTTTATTATATTTTTAATATAAATCTTTTCTTGTTTTTGTTTTTTAACAATATTGTTTTTTTCAATTTTCTTTTTTTTTTTTTTTCTTTTTAACAAAGTTCGATAAAATTGATGGAGTAATGATATTGGTATATTCTAATTGAGAACTTAACTCAAAATGAATTAAAAAAAAAATGGAAACATTAAGACATTATCAATTAGAACCATTAAAAGAAGAAGAACAACGTATTTGTTGTTCATTAATAAAAGTTATGGAATCTCAAAATGAAGAAATAACAAAAAAGTATTTTGATTGGTTTTGGAAAGAAGAAAATCAAGAGATTATTGAACAGATTGTGTATAAAGTTCAAGTTTCGTTTTTCACTCAATTTTTATATTTCAATTATCTTCCAGTGAGAAGAATAGCTACTGAAACAATATTACAGGTATTAAAACATATGATTATTATTGATAATAAAAAATTTATAATGAGATTACTTAGTGAAGATAATGTTTTTTTAAATGAATTTGTATTCATTTTAGAAGATCCAGAAATGAAAGAATTTCAAAACGATGTTATTGGTATTATTCAAAGATGTAGTTTTATGGTTATATCAAGTGAGACATTTATAAATTTAATTAAACCATTAACTGAATTATTAACAATAACAAATAAAAATATCAGAATTCTTATTAGTACATTTCAAATATTACTAAATCCATCAAATACAAAATATCAGATTTTATTTACTAAATATGAAGGAATTAATAAATTAGTTACATTGATTGATCAATCATCTGATTTTGATATTCGGTTTTATTCAATGGAACTTCTTAAAATTTTAATGAAAAATAGACAAGAAAATGTATTAATGGCATTTAATAAAAGAATATTTAATACAAGAATATTAAATGTATTAATTAATATTTTAAATTCTAGAGAAGATAAATTAGTTTCACAAGCATTAGATTTAGTAGATTATTTCTCATCTATTCCACAAAATATTGAACAGATGTTGAATTCTGATATATTTTATTATTTATTAGAGTTTTTAACATTTCCTTTTGAACAAGGAGTAGATAAATATTCAATAGAAGCATTATTACATTCATTATTACAAATTAGTGTTATTCGTCCTGTTGTATTAAAATTAGCAGATGTTGGTTTACCATTGAAAATGATTAGTATATTAGAAGCACATTCATTTTTTACAGAGAAAAGTATTGGATATGTTTGTGATTTGATAAGTAATCTTTGTAGATTCAATGAATCAAGACAACAATTCATTCGATATGAATTAACAAGAACATTACAAGAAGTTATTGAAGATAATTCATTAGATGAATACACTAAGGATACTCTTATTCAATTAAAAAGACATTTTGATAATATAAAAATGAAAGAAGATTTATTAAAGTCAGTTCAAAGTGTGTGTACTTCTTCTTCTATTGAGAAAAAACAATTAAATAATATACAAGAATTATTATCATGTATTGAAGAAGAAGAAAGTCAAACCAAAGATGAATTAAATGAAGAAGATGTTATGAATGAAATCTATAATTCTATAGATAATATTCCATTGAGTGAAGAGTTAAAAGATACAAAATTAAATAGTATTCAACGAACAAAAAATATATTTAATCAATTTGATAGTAATTCACATAATCTCTTAAAAACTACAAACATACAAAACGAAAATATTATACGTATAAATGATGATATAGAAAGTATTGAAGAAAATAATGGTAATAAAGAAGAATCATCAATAAAAGATAATGAAAAAAGACAAACAATGAGAACAGGGACTAAGAAAAAGGTTAATATTGTAGAAAGAATGATTCAAGAACAAAAAGAAAAAGAGAAAGAAACAATAAAAGGATTAAGTAATGAAGAAACAATAATATTTAGTAAGAGAAATCATGGAAGTAATGATGGAAGACAAAATTTTTTATCACATCAACGAAATGAAAAAGGTAATATGAAGAAAAAAATTAATATAGAAAAAACATTAAGAATGGGAAGTGAAATTATGAATATTCCAACAATGACAACAATTACACAAAATCAAATAAATCTTAATATTAGTTCAGATAAGGCTAAAATATTAGCTGATTTAAATTTAAAGAAAGTTACTCGAAGACATGTTATACAAGAAATGTATACTACAGAAAAAACATATGTACAACAACTAAATCAAATTACTAATGAAATTATGCCAATAATGAAAAAAATAATGAAAGATGATGAATATCAAGAATTATTTAATAATATTGAAGAAATTTATAAAATTCATAAAATATTATTTAAAGAAATAGAAGAACGATGGGAAGAACAAAAAGATATTCCATTAATTATTGTTTCTGATATTTATAATAAATTTTTTAATAATAAAGAAACTTATAATATTTATATGAAATATTATACTAAAGCAGATTCAGGACTTAATTTTAATTATCAAAAATGTTCATCTGAAGTTATAAAACAAGTATTTGAATTTAAACAAAAGAGAATTCCAATAGATCAATTTTTAATTCAACCAATTCAAAGATTACCACGATATGTTTTATTATTAAAAGAATTAATTAAAACTACACCAGAAATTATTGTTGATGAATATAATTCACTTAAACAAGCACAATTAAAATGTGATAAAATTACAACTGAATTTAATTTAGCAACTAAGAAATTAAGAAAAATAAAACAATTAGAAGAATATCAAAAAAATATTGAAGGATTTAAATCTGAAGAAAATCAAGAATTTATTAGAGATGGTCAAATTGTTATTAAATATAAAAAGAGAAAGATATTATGTACTGTTGTTTTAATGAATAATATTTGTTTCTTCCTTACAAAAAAGAAACAAAAATTTCATAAAATAATTGAAATATATTTTGATAAAGTTACTGGAGTAATTTTAAGAGAACCAAAGAAAAAAGGAGAATTAGAATGGTTAATTGAAATTGAATTTATACATGATAATGAGATTAATTCTTTAACAATGATAATGGGTATTGAATTACCATATCAAGAATGGTATAATGATCTTCATCAATGTATGACAAATTATTAAGTATTTATTGATTTTCATTTAAAAATATTTATATTTTTAAATAATTAAAAAAAAATCAATTAATTATTGAAGAAAAATATTGTGTAAAAGTATTAATCATCGTACTTAATTCAGAAATAGTCATAGATAATATTACTTTCTTTTTATTATAAATTTGATCAAATTGAATTTTTAATGGAGTTTGTTTTTTCATTTCTTTTTCTCCACCAACAAATTCAATCATTTCTTTATTAGTAATTTCTTCACTATGAAGTTTTTCTAATTTTTTAAAATCATCTTTTGCCATTTCTAATTTACTTTGAGAAGTAGAATATAATTGTCTTAAAAAATTAATCATTATAGATTCATTATATGTTATACTAAATATTTTTTCTGTTGGTTTTTGAATAATAACTTTAACAATATATTCAAATGCACTTGACATAATATCATTCATATAACAATCTTCTTCTGATAATTTCTTTCCCATATTATTAATTTTTGTATGATTAATACATCTTACACTATAATTTCTAATATCAATCAACCATCTTAATAAATCACCAATAATAGGATGATCTCCATTTCCATTCCAAACATTAACTACAAACCTAATAATATCACTTTGAACTTCAAGACTATCTAATGTATAATTAATTATAATATTTCCATCTATAGATCCTCTAATTAATCTTTCTGGGAATTTAATCATTGATATAATTGCTGGTTTAATTCGAAGAAGTTCTTGAATTGAAATAAGATCATTTGGAGAACATTTATCACTTACATTTCTTAATATTTTCCATATATATTTATTTTTTGTAAGAACAATTGTATCTTGAAGAACTGAAAATATTCCTTGTCTTAATAATAATAAACATCCTTTATTTGTTGTAGAAAGAGTAAGTAATAAAGGAAATGCATATTCATTTAAAAATAATGTTGGTAATGATGCTAAAAGATATTCAGGAATATTATGATATTGAATATATGATGCAAGTATTACTAAATGAGCTTGATTTAATTGTAAATTTGGCATAATATTTTTAATTTCTTCTGGTAAATCATATTTTTCAAATTCAAGCATTTTTGCAAATGATAATAAAGTACAATTTAAAACAATAGGATTACTTATAAAAATATTTAATCCACTTATAATATTTTGAGATAATAATATTATTTCTCTTTCATCTTTTTTTAAAATACAATCATTTACAATTGAATTTGTTAATGTTAATAATGTCATTACTAATGGTGTTAATGTTATTGAATTTCCTAATTTAATTAATTGAATAATAATATTACTATATTTTTTAAGTATTGAAATATCACTATTATTTGATAATATTGAAATAATTCCACATAAACTTTTAAAACATTCATATGCTTCACATTCTTCTTTAATATTAAGACAATATATTGTATAAAAATCAAGTACTTGAAGAATATTATCTGAATTTATTTGAATTTGATTAATACGAATATAATAATAATAAATATTTAATAACATTAAATTGATTTTATGAATAATTTCATCTCCATCAATTGATGGTCGAATAATTTTATTAAATATTGTTGATATAAATCCTTGTTCAATACAATTAATTACTGTATTAGATACTCTACTATATAATAATGATTTAATAATTGATGAACTAACATATTTATTTTGAAGATTTCCATTTTCAAATAATTTAATTAATGATTTAATAATTTCTTCATTAATATTATTTTCTCCTTTTTCAACTCCCATAACTCTTAATCCAAATTCATTTCCACCATTTCTTCTTAATGATGTAGCAACAATATCAAGAGATGGTCCTCCAATTTCTAAATCTTCAATAAAAATATGATATAATGATTCAAAAATTTGATCTTGTTTAAAAACTTCATTTAATCTAATAATTGGCATTTTCTCTAATAATAATTCAAATATTTTTAACCAATCTTTTCCCATTTCAAAACTTATTCCTGCTTTTAATACAAATGAAATTAATCCAGGTTGTTGTTCAAAAAGATTAATAATAACATTACTTGGTATTAATTTATTTTTAATACTTATTATATTTTCTGAAATATCATTAAATGTTAATAAAAATTTTAAAATATCATTACTTATTCTTTTGATAAATGATGGTGCACAAATTTCTGTTTCAATAGCACGTGCTGAAATTGAAAATATCTTCATAATAGTATTTAATATTCCTGATGTTGTTCTATACATTGATTCATTAATATGTTGTATAATTAATTCTGTTGGTAAATTAGGAATATCCTTTAAATTTTTTACACAATTAGATGGTATAATACGATTTATAAGTCTAATTAATTCTGTAAACATTATAATAAATCTTCTTGAAATAGAATAACAAAACTTTCTTTCATTTCCTTTATATGGTTCACTTTCTTTTAAAACAAATTTTAATGTTGATGGTAATTTATTAAATGCTGAAATTAAAAATTTTGTAATAGGTGAAATTTCAACTAAATCTGCTTCAATTGTTGGAGGTAAATTTTGAAGTAAAACAGTAAAAATTTTAACAAAAGATGATAATAATATTAATCCATCATTACTATCACATTCTCTAACTATATCCCATGTACTATTTTGTTTAAATAAATTAGCTCTTTTAATAATTGAATTCCAAAATTGTTCAATATCATCACTTCTTACAACAAGAATACTTAATAAATCTAAACATGCTGATTTAAATCTAACAGATAAATTACTTGTTAATGCTTCTCCTAATAATGAAGCAAATGATATTTCTGAATATGCAAAATCAAATCCAATTCTTGGATTATATTTAAATATTTTTCTTAATAATTGAAGATATAAATAAACCCATTCTGTTTGTTCAACAACCATTCCTTTATTAACAAATCTTATTGTTGCTTGATTAAATATTTTTGATACTTCATCCCATGAATATGGTGTTGAATTATTTGTTATTAAAATCTCATTTAATTTATCTGATCCTTCTTTACAATTACAAATAGAAATAAGAAATACTAATATAGTTCCAATACATTTTTCATTTAATCCATATTTTAAAATATTTTCAACAAAACTAAATAATGGTTGTTTCCAAATAGAAATATTTTTATTACAATGATGTATTGCAATAACAACACAATCTAATAATCTTGCTCCAAATTCAAATTGATATTCAAAAATATCTTTAATATTTTGTTCATCAATTGTAAGAATAAATGAAATTATTAATTGTGAATAAAATCCTAACCAAATTTCTCCATAATCTTCAAATACTGTTGATGTTAATGCTAATTCTGTTAATACATTAGAATTATTTATAAGTTTTCCTAATAATGAATTAACTAAACTATTTGTTTGTCTTTGAAGTCTCATAACAATTACATATAATAATCCATAATATGGATCTTCTCTTAATTCTTCTAATAATCCAATATTTGTTCCATCTGAATTTGGTTGAAGAAATTCATTATTTTTATATCTAATAAATGAATTAACAACACAATAAAAACATTTCATTTTAACTTCAATCATATTTGATTCTTCTGCTTTCTTTTGAATATTATTAATATTTTCCATATCTTGTTCATCAAATGATATAATTTTTGAGATTGTTGATAATAATAAAAATGCTGAATTTCTTATTAATATATCATCCTCACAATCATATCTATGTAATATTTCATTTAATAAATCTTTAGCAAGTTTCGGTGCAATTCTTTTTAATTGATCATTTGGTATTTCAAATATTTCTTTTAATTTAAGAAGAGTAGAAATAATAGATAATTGATAATGTGTTTGTAAATTACTTAATGTAATTCCTACCTTTTTTCTTTTTAATAGATAACATTGTGATACTGTTTCAATATCACTAATTTTATTATGTTGACAAAATTCATCAATAATTTTCTTTGGAATTGAAAGTGTTGTTTTATTCCCATTATCAATAATCGTACATTCTACACTACTAAATTCTCCATTTGTTTGTCTAACTCCTTCATATAAACATGATTCAATAGTTTCTGATAATGGTGCTTCAAATAACGTAGGATATTTATTTGGTGTTCTATTTTCTGGTGTATCATTAATAAATGAATATCTATACACTACTTTAGTTTTTGAAACATCAATACTTTTAGCTGTTAATAATGTTCCATTTGATATTCTAAAATTTCCTTCTGAACTAACCCCTGGTAATTGAGTCGTTGACATACCAATTCCTCCTAATCCACTTGTTGACATTCCAATTCCTCCTAACCCATTCGTTGACATACCAATTCCTCCTAATCCATTACTTGACATCCCAATTCCATTTGTTGAAGAAAAAGAAAATGGTGAATTAGTTAAAGACATGAGAATTAATGATTTAAATGAAGTTCTTTTTGTCCCTCAAATAACATAATTATTAAATATGTTATTTAAATAACATATTATTTAAAAACAAAACCTAGAAAAGGGTTTTTTATTATACCATTTTTATAAAACCATAAACTCACGACAAATTACTTATTTCTTACCAATTTTCTTGCCTGGAACAACTTTCTTGTTTCCTTTAGATTTCTTTGGTGCTGCTTGTTTCTTTGGATATTTCTTGTAAATCTTTTCAACTTGTTCTTCTTTCTTTTCTACAACAGCTTTTGGTGTAACTTTCTTTTCAGTAGTGGTCTTTGATTTCTTTGATGCTTTTTGAATACCAGCCTTTTGCATCTTGTTCTTCTTAATAGTTTCATTGACTTGTTGTAATAATGGTTTCTTAATTCCTTTATCAAGTGGAAGATTAACAAGAGTTTCTGTTCCTTTACCAATAACAAAGACATTGTTTAATCTAGTAGTGAAGGTGTTTCCTTTAGCATCTTTAATGTGAACAATTTCAAATGACCCTGGATGAACTTCTCTTTTAACAATAACTCCAACACGACCCATACCATTACCACCAATCATCATAGCAGTATTTCCAATATCAAACTTAACAAAATCAACAATTTTTCCTGTTTCAAGATTAAGTTTAATTGTATCATTAGCTTGAAGTTCTGGATGTGGATATCTAATAGTTCTACCATCGTGAGTAACAATATATGGAATAGCACCAGTTCCAAGAACTCTCTTTTCAATTTTGCATAATTTAAATTTGGCTTGTTCAGCAGTTAATGGGACTAAACAAAATCTTCTTTTAGTGTTATACATTAATCTAAAGTTTTCTTTAGTTCTTGGGATAGAAAGAACATCCATAAATCCAACTGGATATCTGGTATCAGTTCTAATCTTTCCGTCAATTTTGATTGTTCTGTTCTTAACAATCATTGTAACTTCTCTTCCATTTAATGCATAATTTAATCTATTTCTCAAAATGAGAATAAGTGGAAGACATTCTTTCATTCCATGTGGTCCATGTGATGGTTTTGGTGCAAAAGTTCCTCCTAATTTAGAAAGCATCCAATGGTGTGGTGCGTTTAATCTCTTTAAGTGATGTCTTGGTCCTCTAGCCTAAAGAAATGAGTAAGAAATTGTTCGCAGTTTTGGATTAAATAAAAAGAAAGGAGACAAACCATTTCACAAAGAAATTCGTTATTTTAAGTTTTAAAACCCTTTTTTTTATTAAATTGAAAAGAATAATAAAAAAGTATAATATTTATAGTAAATAATACTTTTAAGAGGAAAAAAATAAAAGAAAAACAAAAAACAAAAAAAGTACAATAATGTTAAAAAAATGATGAAATTTTAGGAAAAACATATAAACCATCTTCAAATAGACCATTCGTTCTAATTTCAATATTACCTTCGTCAACAAGATACTGTAGTAAATATAATGTATCTTCTTGAGCAAAAGGGAATTTTTTACATAAATTTTCAACAGAGACAGAAGGATATTTAAATACAAAAGATTTCATTCTGTGAATTAAAGAATTAAATAAGTCGATGTCAATAGTACCATCAAATTTAGACCATGGAGTCATTCTATCTAAATCTAAAGGATCTGATATAATTTGTTCAAGAGGTAAAGAATGAATTCTTTTTTCTCTAATAATAATATTTTTGAATAACATATAAGCGATAATAGGTTCAATAATTTTAATGGAATAACCAACTTGATTAACAATAATACTAATTGTTAAATCTCTTTCAATAGAATTATTTTCTTCATTATTAAAAATATCTTTAATACGACTAAATAACATAATTTCTTTATCACTAAAACATTTTAATCTTTTGATAAAAGTTAAAGAAGAATACCATTGAGTTCCTTTATTATAAATGTATTTATCATTAATATCTTCTTCATAAAATATTAACGAACTTTCACCAATTTTTTCACTTGCAAACTCACCTTTAGGAAATATATAAGGGTGAATTTCAGAAATAAAAGATAGTTGAATAACCATTTCATCAACTTGTTCTTGAAGAATAGGTTGTTGAATTTCCCACCAACCACAAGAAGTGATTGGAGTATATTTTTTAAAGAAAGATTGAGAAAATAATTTAGATTCAGTAAGATTAATAAAAGAAGGAGTTAAACTCATTAACATTGGACTAAAAGGATTTCTGTCTTTACTAATAAATTTCATTTCAGCTAAAAAACTTAAAGCGTGTTGATATTTTTTAAATAACATATCAACGTCAAGTCCTAAATTTCTAATTTCATCAGGGTTTAATCTAAGCATTGCCATTGATTTATAAACTTCATTTCTTTGTTCATTACTATTAAAAATAAGTTGAACGTCATCATCAAATATTTTATTTTCTTTTTTTTTAATTTCAACAATTTCTTCATCATCATATTTTTCTAAATCTTCATCAAATATTTCTTCAATTATTTCATGATTTTCAGGTAACAACAATTCTTTTAATCTAACACTTATTTGTTTCATTTTAGCTCCAACTTTTTTTGTTAATTTTTTTAAAATACCATCAGGTAAATAGTCAGGAAGAGAGTCATCATTTTGTTCAATATTTCCTTCAAACCAGTATTTTCTATAAGCAATTAATATTTTTCTATCTTCTTCTTTACTCCATTTTTTTTCATCATTTTTTTCTGTTTTTCTTTTTTTTTGTGGTAAAATAAATTTTCTAATTTTTAATTTTTTATCAACAATTGGTTGTTTTTTCTTTAAACATCTTTGTCTAAATTGACTTATAACATGTGCTAATTGTTGTTCACTAAATCCTGTTTCTTCACATAACTTTTGTTGGTCATATTCTGTATGTTCATTATAAATATGGTCATAAATCATAGCTCTCTGTGGTTTAGTTAAAATTGAACCAGTGTGCCATGAAATACTTCTTTTTAATAATGGTAAATTTTGAAGTCCCTCAATAATAATTGTTGATGGTTCTTCAGTTTTTTGTGTTATTGGATCAGTTACTGGAAATTGTAATGATTTTACTTCAACATTTACCCAAAATTGATTAACTATAATTAATGAATTGAAATTAAATATATTTGCTGTAATTTCTTTTGTTTGATTGTTTTGAATAAAGAAAATACCTTTTTTAGAAACAACCATTCCGTCAGGATCATCTGATTCAATATCTCTTTGAATAAGTCTCATATCTCTTAAAAATGAAATAACAATATTTAATCTTTTAATCCATGATTTATTTGTTAATAACCATTCTCTTTCAATTGTTTTTAAATCTTTTACTTTTATTGGTTGTTCAATTAAATTTTCATCAAATGGACAATTTTCTTTTACAATTCCAATTAATTTATTAAACATTCCAATTTCTAAATTTTCTACAAATTCCATAAGTCTCATTTTAATTTGAGGGATTTCTAATTGATTTAACCATTTAGTACATTCTTCAACAGTTATAAATTTAAGGTCTTCATTACTTATTTCATTTTCTTTAATATCAAAATTATTTCCTTCTATTTTTTGTTTTTCAAAGATAAATTTCCAAATTTCAATAAAACAAGTTTTAACTCTAATCATAACTGGTTTGATCATTCCTTTCCAATATTTTTTAACTTTAGTTTCTTCTCTTTTTTCAACTTCACTAATATTTTCTTTTTCAATTTGAACAACATTTTCAATATCTTTTTTATTAATTGGTTTAATTTTTGAACACTTAATAATATATTCTTTTATTTTTTGATGTACATCTTTTAGCTTTGTTTGAATAACAACTTTTATATTTCTAAATCCTCCATTTTCAAATGGTATTTTTAATGATTTAATTTCAATTAATCCTTTAGTAATTGCTGGTTGAAGCATTCTCATAATAGTTTTATGATGTTCTGATGTATTTTCTTTCATTCCAAGTTCTCTTCTAATTTCAGATAATCCAACAATTCCTTCACGTTGAATAATTTCATTAATTAAACGAGTTCTTTCTTTATTTAAAGTAGTTGTAGATTTTCTAATTTTTTTAGACTGTGAAAGGAGAGTATTTTCGTTTATTTCTTCTTTTTTATTTTCATTTCTTTTTATTTCTTTTTCTTCTTGTTTTTCTTCTTTTTTAAATTCTTCTTCATTAATTTTTGGTGCACTTTCTTTAAGCCATAAGCGATATTCTGATGTTTTTGATCTAACTTTTCCTTCCATTGTAACTGTAATTCCAAACATTTTAGTATTTGCAATAAATTGTGTTATTCTTGTTGCTAATTTAATTGACATTTTTAAATACTTTGAAATATCTCTTATTGTTGCTCCATTTTTTGATACTGAAACTAATTGATATAATTCACTAAATAACGGATGTTCTCTTCCAAGAAATCCAACACTTTCTTCATCTTCTTCATTATCAATTTGTGTATTTCCAATTTCATTTATTGAATTTTCATCGTTTTCTTGAATTTGAATCATTGAATTCATTTGTGAATTAATTGAAAATTCAGGATTATTAGAAACTTGAACAATTGAAAATTCTTCATCAATTCCTCCAATTTGGTTTTCATTAATTTGAAAAGGTTGTTGAATTAAATTGTTTTCTTCTTTTAATTTCCAAAACATGCTAATTTTACTTGATCCACCTTTAATTGTTCCTTGAACAAGTTCTGCTATTTTCTTTCTTTGAATAAATCTACCAACTGAATTAAATCTTTTTTTATTTTGTGCGCCAGTAAGTCCTAAAGCTTTTCTAATAACACTTTGTGGAACATATTTTCCTTTATTTTCTTCTAATACTCTTTTAAAAATATTTTCATATTTTTCAATTAAATCTTCATCTTCTGAGTTTTGACGACAAGACGAATTAAAATCAAAAATTGATAAAACTAATTTCCATGAATTTTTTAAAATTGGATATTTCTTTATTAATCCAGCATCTGTTAATTTTTTAACATAATACGTTATATTTCTATTATCTATTTCTACTTTTTTTAATAACTCATATTGCGCTATTCCATTTCCTCTTTCTTTTCCAATACACGCCAATACGTTGTATAATAAGTCTGATAAATATACACTTGTATCTCTATATCCTAAAAAATATAAGTGATGTTCTCTTTTCATTTTTATTGTCATTTCATTATTTTCTTCATATATCCTTTCTTTTATTATTGTTTTTTCTTTAATCTCTTTCTTTTTTTCATAAAACTCAAATAATTCTATACTTTCTTTTATCGGTTCATAAAATATTATTTCCCATTGTTCTTTCGTTGGTTCAAATTCAATCCTTTTTTTTATTATTTCTTTTATATTTTTTATACTTGTCCCAAATTCACATGATTCATAAGCTATTTCTTGTAATAAAATAGTATAATAATCACTTTCCATTCTTTCGGTTTTTTTATTATAAAAGTTCTTTAAGGGTTTTTATTTTTCTTTGATTTTAATTTTTTATTTTAATTTTTTATTTTAATTTTTTATTTTAATTTTTTATTTTAATTTTTTTATTTTAATTTTTTAATATTAACATTAAAATATAATTAAATTTTAATTTTTTTATAGTTTAATTATAGTTTTGATAAAAAAATTGAACTTAAAATAGTTTATTAATGAAATTATTGTTACTTACTGGTCTTTTACTTCTTTCAACCCTTGCTCAAGAAACAAATGAAGATTTACAAGACTTTAATGAAGAAGAAAATTTACAAACACCACAACCAGAGTTTGTTAGACCTAGAAAACCACAACCAGCTTCTGAACGAAAAGATGTGAATTCCAAAAGTTATAAAATAGAGTACATTACGTTCTTCTTAGTGATCGTATATTTTGTGTATTTCTTTATTGGTAAATCTAGTAATTCTAGTGTAGTAACAGAATAGTTTGTTTAATAGACACTTAGTTATTAAAAATAGATATAATAAATCAAATATCTTAATTTTATTAGTGCACACTTTGCTCATGCTGCAATATTTAAATATTTTAAAAAAGGAAATAGAAAATCAGAAGTTCCTGTTGGAATTATGAGTGTTTCATGTAATAATTTTGTTATTGAATGCTATGATCATCCTTTAATAAAAGGTGCATGTCTTAATTTCAATCTGGTGAAAAGACAAGAACTCTTTAGTCATCTCTTTTCTTTAATTACTAAACAACAAGACGAATTAGTAATTGATGTTGTATTCAATAAAGGTATTGCACCACCTTGTATCTATGGTATTTGTAAAAGTAAACAAGAAAAAAAATTAAAAAAACAATATTCAGAAATTGCAAAATTCTGTAAAACTAGAAATGGAGCACAAATGAAATTATCAGAAAAATTTGTTGTTTTTAGTGATGCATTTGATTCAACTGGAATTTTAAATCAACCAATGATCGATTTTATCAACTTATATGAAAAGGAATTTAATTATTTCATTTTATCTGATCAGTCCTCATCAATTCGTGATGAAAAATCTTTAATGAGATGTAGTATTAAAATTTGTGATGGAGAAATTATTTCAAAAGTTAGTAGTCTTATCTTTGGATTAGCTGATTCTATCAATAAAGTTACAATTAAACCTTATCTTCTTGAAAAATGTAAAGCAATTAGAGCAGAAATTCAAGAAGAAGAAGAAAAAGAAAAAGCAAAGAAAATAAGAGAAGAAAATGCGGAGAGAATGGAAAAAGAAAAAGCAATGAAGATTAATGCTATGACACCTGATGAAAGAAGAAAGTATGAAGAAAAACAAAGAAATAAACTTGTTAAAAGAAAACAAGTAAAAGTAAGAATGGGATAATTGAGTAGTTAAAGAAAAAAAAATCACTTAAATTGTTAAGGTAGAGAGTTGATGAAATATTGTTGTTAATTTTTCATTTAAAACAATAAATGGTTGAATAGTTTTGAGTATTTGTTGTTTAAGTAAAATAAATGATGAAGAAGATAATGTTGGTAAATAAATAAGGAATATGTCACATGCTGTTAAACAAGCATTTATATCACCAGTAAATGGATATAGTTCTAATAATTTTTCAACAAATTTAGAACATTTTGATGGTATTAAATCAATAATTTCATATAATATTTGAAGAGATTCATCAGAACGTAATTCAAGATGGTTTAATATATACTCTAAACATGGTACATTTTGGATAAAAGTTGATTTTAATGTTTCAACAGTTTCACTTGATTTAAATAAAAGTAAAATTAAATGATGTGGGTCAATATGATTTTTATTTCTCCATTCTTCTCCAAAATCAATTTGCCATAAATTTAAACGAATGACATCAGGTGCAATAAGAGTAATTATTTGGTTTGGTAATAATGGTAGTATATGTGAAAGAACAATAGTAGCTGTTCCATAATTTTGTTCATTTAAATAAAATGGATTTAAACAAAAAGAGATAATGTGATGAACTATCTTAGTAAGTGGGGCTAAGTTATTATCACTAAGATAGCTCATTATAATAAGTATTGAATTTTTTATATTTATTGATGTTGTTTGTTCTTGAAACATTGATGAGAGGAGTTCAATTACTGTTAATGGAATATCATATAATAATGTAGAGATATAAATCAGCATTTCAATACAACACTCTTTTTCTATTATATTCCCTTGTAGTTTATCTTCAATTATGTGCCAAATCTCCTTTTTAAACTCTCCATTAATAAGATAAGGATGGTGACATAATATATTCTTAAATGCTTTTAAATAACTTATTGTATAATTGTTATTAATTTCATTGATAATCAAATCAAAACAATCGTCACTCACTTCTTTTTCATATCCAAGACAAATTGAAACAATCTTTTTTTTATTAGCATCTTCACTTATATCAAGTACATCTTCATCATCTTCTCCAAATGAATTTTTTAATATATTACAAATTGTACTTAATTCACTGTGATATATTTGATTTTCTTCTTTTAATTCTTCAATCTCAGTACTCATAACATGTTGAATATGTTCTAACGAATTGATATGAAACTGTAATGACTCTATCGTTCTTTTCATTAACTCGTTTTCCATTATTTCGTTTTGAAGTTGTAATTCAATTAATTTAATTCTTTCAGTGATTTCTTGAGAACTTTCCATGTTAATGAATAATGATAATTATAAGAATGAATTAAAAAATAAAAACAAAAAATAATATAAATTTGTTTTTTTTTTTGTTTTTAATCTAATTTAGTTTTTAGTTTTCAAATAAATTAAAATAAAAAGCAATTAATTAATTAAGAGAATTAGTTTCTATTGTCTCTAGAGTATTGGAGACTAATCTCGTCAATGAGTTTTTTTTTTTAATAATTCTAACGAGTATTTTTCTATTATAGAAGAATCAATATTCAATGACATCCATCATGTTTTTAATTACATGGTTTTTGATTTCTTTAGTGATGTTAATTTCTTTTTTTTTATTTCTTTATTTAATTTAATACTTTCTTCATTTATTATTTAATTTATTGAAATTACTATTCTAATTATTTTGATATCTTTTAATTTATCTATTTTAATTAGTATATTCTTCATTTCTTTATACTTATTTCTTTTATTTAAATATACCATTAGTATTATGATATGCAATAATATTCATATCAAATATTAGATTAGTTTTATTCTTTTTATTTATTATATATACATCTAGTATTTATGATATTGTCATTCATTTTTTTTTTTGATATTATTTATTTGTTCAATATCATATGATGTATTTATATTTGAATATTGTTTTATATGTTGATTTTTTGTATTGATTATTTCATTTATATTTTCTTTTTATTTAATATGATAATATTGTATTATCATAATTCTTAATTTATGATTTTTTATGACAAATACAAAATAATAAAATGTGTTCTACTGTTAATATCTTGTATTTACAAAGTGTGATAGTATTTTAATCATTTTTTAATATTTTATCTTTTCTATACAAACTAAATATTACTTCATCTTGTATTTTATTTAAATTGAGAAATACATTCTTTTTAATATTGATTGAATTCAATGAATTGATTATAGTAGTTTTATTTATAAATTTGATTCAATCAATATTCTAAAAAATCAACTTGTTTGATTTAAATTTATTAATGTATTTGTTTATCATTATTTTATTTATTTTTATTTTCAATCCCTTCATTTAATATTTATTCTATTTCTATTTCTTTAATTTTATGATTTACTATTTTTTAATTATATTCAATATTCATTTCTTTGAATATCATCTATCTATTATATTAATTCTTATTTCATTCTTGTATAATAATACATCACTTTTCTAATCAAATCAATAACATATTCATTATTCATGTTTATATTCATTATTTCATTTTATCAACCAACACATACAACTTATCTTTAAATTTATTATTTATCACTTTATATCAAATTTACAATAATTAATAAGGAGTTGTATCATATATTCCTTTATATAATAAATATAGTTTAGTTATTTTTATTACTTGTTTGATTATAGTTAATTCTTTTAGAGTTTAAATTGATTTATTTCTAATTATTTTCTTATTTTTAGTTCATATTTTATATATCTGATTTTATATTATATCATAACTATTATCTCTCTGACTTTTTTCATTGTTTTATATGCTTATTATTTTTATTCTTTGTTATTTCTATTTTTCCTATTATTCCTTTATAAATTAAATATCCTTTTATTTTCTATGATTTTATTATTCCATCTTCTACCTATCTTTATTATTTGTATTGAATTACCTCATCCTTCTACTCTCATTAATCTATTTTCTGTCATATAATTTATTCAATGTACTACAATAACTCATTTCATTATTATTATAATATTTTTCAACAATTTTGCTTATGTACAGTATCAATAATATTTTGTTTTTTCACTTAATCCATACAATTTATATTGCTCATTTATTAATAGAGACATATATTGTATAT
>NW_001853465.1:0-3576 GCF_000209125.1 Entamoeba dispar SAW760
GTATAATACAATAATAATAATGGGAATAATCACATTAATTATTTAATTGAAGAAAGGTTAATTTAATAAATAATAATTAAGATAATAAAATATAAAGAGAATGAAACAAATAGTTTATATCAAATGAAATAAAATAAAGAAGATAATTTAATAATAAGAAGAAGTAATAAATAACAATAAATAGAAATAAAAAGAATAAAGAATAATGAAATAGAAATAAATCATGAAGAAATATTATTTATCAATAATAATATAATAAAATATAAAATCATATAACATAAATCATAAATAAATAAAATAAGAAATATTGAACAATATATTAACAAAGTGAATAAGAAATAAAGATATATAACATAAAATAAAATTAATAAATAAGAAATAAAAGATATATTAATAAATAATAAATCATAAATAAAATAGAATCTGAAATCTATCAACATTAAAATATATTTTAATCAATAATAAATCATAATAATCATTCATTCAATTATATTAATATAATAATTTGAATAAAAGAAAAAAGAATAAACAAAAAGATAATAAAGAAATAATATAAAGAAATGAATAAATTAAATAAAGAAAAGAAATAAAGATGATAATAAAATGATAAAGAAAAATATAATAACAAACATTTTAAAGATAAAGATATAAAAATAAATAAATAACATAAATGACTGATAAATAAAAAAGAAGTCAAATATAGAAATTTAATATAAAATAAGATATAATAAAAAAGGGGTAAAAATAAACAACAAATTAAAATAATAAGAAATTAAAATAAATAAGAAATGAAAATAAAGAAATAACATAAAATAAATAAAAATAAATAAAAATAAGAATAAAAAGAAGGAAAGAAGGAAATAAATAATACAAACATAAGAATTAATGATAAAAATAATATTTATTAACAATAAAATAACAATAAATAAATAAATATAAAATGAATAAAAATAACACTATATTCGAAGAAATAAGAAATGAAAAGAATAAATAAGTAATAAAAAAACAATGAAAAGTATAATTAAATATTAATAATTTTATTTTATATTCTTCAATGTAAATTAATAATCACTTTATTTTAAATTTGTTTACTTGTTAAATATTATTTTATTCTTTGTTTTTAATTCCTGAAATGTGACAATTTCTTTATTTATTGTAAAATAATGTATTTCATATATCTCTAATTTAATTATTCATTACTTAATTTCTTTTCTTATTTTTAATGGTTATTTTATTTTCTTATTTTAATAAGAAATATCATTATTATTGTGTTATTATGTTTAATTTTCTTTTTAAATCAACCATAACAACAAATAATTTTTCATTGATAATATTGTATATATTATCAATTATACATGTACGTCATAACAACTAATTAATAATATTCTCATTATTATAAATAAGTACACTTTAATTATAAATGATATTCAATCATCATAATTAATAGTCATTGATATTCTTACAAAATTAATTAAGATGTTTTCTAACAAATGTAACATCATTACCAGACTATAAATGGGAAATCGAAGCATGGATATATTTTAGGGTTCTGTGGGGGTATCTCTGACCTGCCACATTCGAACTTTACATTTAATTTAATGATTAAAATAACATTTATTAAAATAATAAATAATGATGTGTTATAAACGTGTATTTAGTTATTTAATCATCTTATTTTGATCTGATATTCATTAAATTAAAATGGAAGAGTTAATAAACAAGAACACTCATTTCTTTAAAGAAGAAATAGAAACACTTCCAAATATTCAACAATCAATTGATGATACTACTAAACAATATCAATATTATTTAGGAAGTATTAAAAATGAAATATTTGAAATAAAACCAGATGAAACATATTCAGAAGCTATTAAAAGAGGAGAAGGAATATTTGATAGAAATGATGAAACAGAAAGAAGAAGAAAACTAATAATAGAAAAAAGTCAAGAAACAATAAATAAAATAGAAATAATTAAAAATAAAATGAACAAAATAATAGAAGAATGTAATAATGATGAAATGACATTAGGTAAAACACGGAATGAAATAATCAATAAAATCATTTCAATTGAAGAAATGATCATGAAAGATAAACTATTCAGAACACCAAAAGAAAAAGATAAAATCACTCAAGAATTTAACAAAAAGAAAGAAGAATGGAACACATATTATAGTGATTATTTTGAGAGGAAGAAGATAAAAGAAGAAGAAAGGAAGAGACGAGAGGAAGAAGAGATGAGGGAAAAAGAAGAAGAAAGAAAGAAAATACAAGAAGCAACAATAAAAACTTTAAGAAAGATAAAACAAGAAGAAATGAAACAACTAGAAGAATGGACAAATAGAAAAGTATCTAATATATTATTTGATTCAGATATTGATGATTGGAATCAGAATACATCAGTATTTGATCAAAGAATAATAAATAAAGAACATATAATAATTATTATTAAAGATGAAGTTGAAGGTAAATTAGGAGGATACATTAATGAGAAAATTGATAAAGTTGGTAGTTGGAACTCGATAAATGATCCAAAATCATTTTTATTTTCATTAAAATATTTTGGAAGAATGAAAAGAATAATGAGATCTGATATTAAAGAAATAGAACCTGCATTTAAATTATGTGATCAATCAAGTGATTGGTTGTTTCAATTTGGAGATGGAAATGGAGATGGATATTATATTGGTATTTGTAAACAAAATTATAAAACAGATTCATCATATGACCAAAACCCATTTGATACTGATTATGTAAGAGCTCAAAACAAACTTAATGAAGAAGAATATATGAAACATATCATACCACAACGAATTATTGTAATTGAAATGAAATGATTTTTATTCATTATTGTTTATTTGAAATATAAAAACTAAAAAAGAATATAAAATAAAATCAATAAATGAATATGAACATTTCATTTATTCTTGTCTTATTTCATTCGAAAGACTAACACCCAATGGGGGTGTTAATTTAATAAATAACAAAAAAAAAATAAGAATAAAAGATAAAGAAGATGAATTTAAAATACTCATGAAAATCAGATAATAACTTAAGTGATGAATATTTAAATCAGAGACATATGAAATACATTATTTTACATTAAATAAATAAAGAAATAAAATAATAATTAACGAGTAAACAAATTTAAATCAAAAAGAATATTAATTTCAACTGAATAACGAACATAAAAAATAACTATTAATATTTAATTAAATACTTTTCATTAATTTATTTCATATTGATGTATTCATTATTTAATACTCTTTTAAAAAGAAACGAAATAATAAAATGATGATAACATAAATAAGGGTATGAATGAAATAAATAATAAAATTACATAATGAATTAATCATAATTAAAAATGAAGAGAATAATAAAATAAGTAATTAAATGTATTTAACTAAAATAAAGAAATAACATTAAAATGTATTAAGTTGAAATAATAAAAATATGAATAAATGTAATGGAATTATAATTAATTTATATTTCAGGAAGATTGTTAAAAATAAAAGTTAATGATAATAAATCACATTGATGAATACGATTAAAGAAATAAAAAATTATACTTTCTAATT
>NW_001853464.1:0-3358 GCF_000209125.1 Entamoeba dispar SAW760
TTCTTTCTTATTTGTTTTTATTGGTATTCTTCTTTTTCTATTCACTATTTTCTTGTTATTTCTTTTATCATTATTATGCATTCTATTGTTATGGAAGTTCTTTCTTTTCTTTGAACTTGAATATCTGTTTGTTGTTTGATTTTCTTTACAAGACCCTATGGTATTACTCAATATCCATGGCAACAAAATTTGTTATATATTCTATATTGATAAAAGGATCGCAATAAAAAGTAGTTAATTAATGTTAATAATTTCATTTTATATTGTTCAGTGGAGATTAATTAATCCATTTGCTTTAAAAGTGTTTATTCATCATCTATTAGTTCGTTCTTTGATTTTAGTTGTTGAATTATGATAATTTCATTTTCTCATTTATTTGATATGGAATAGAGTATTTTAAACATCTATTATTTAAATATTCATTATTTAATTTCTATTTGATTTTGATGAGTATTAAAATTCTTCTTTATTTTCTTATTTTAAGAAGAGTATATAATTACTACTGTGCTGCTTTGGGTTAATATTCTTTTTAGTATCAACCACTAGACCTTTTTTTTGATAATCTTATATTATCAAATATATTTGTATCATATTAAGTAATAATAACATTTTATAAATACCTATTCGTTTATTGTCAATGATATTCTGTCATTGTACATAATAAACACTGCTATTCTTGTAGTATTGATTATGATGTTTTTCTAACCAAATATAATATTATAACCAATCCATAACTGGTGGGAATCGAAGGATGGAAATATTTTAGGGTTCTGTGTTGTGTATCTCTGACGTGATACCTTCGAATCATAAAGAAGAATATTATAATAATAAAATAAATAACATTTAATTTAATGAATAAAATGAAATGACGTTTATTAAAATAATAGAATGATAAAATAATAAATAAAATGAGTATTATAAACGTGTATTTATTTATTTAATCATCTGATTTTAATCTGATATTCATTAAATTAAAATGGAAGAGTTAATAAACAAGAACACTCATTTCTTTAAAGAAGAAATAGAAACACTTCCAAATATTCAACAATCAATTGATGATATTAATAAACAATATCATTATTATTTAGGAAGTATTAAAAATGAAATATTTGAAATAAAACCAGATGAAACATATTCAGAAGCAATTAAAAGAGGAGAAGGAATATTTGATAGAATTGATGAAACAGAAAGAAGAAGAAAACTAATAATAGAAAAAAGTCAAGAAACAATTAAAGTAGTTGAAATAATAAAGAATCAAATGAAGAAGATAATAGAAGAATGTAATTCAGATGAAGAAATACTAAGTACAACACGGAATGAACTAATCAATACAATCATTTCAATTGAAGAAATGGTAATGAAAGATAAAATATTCAGAACACCAAAAGAAAAAGATAAAATCACACAAGAATTTAATAAGAAGAAAGAAGAATGGAACACATATTATAGTGATTATTTTGAGAGGAAGAAGATAAAAGAAGAAGAAAGAAAAAGAAAAGAGGAAGAAGAGAGAAAAAGAAAAGAGGAAGAAGAGAGAAAAAGAAAAGAAGAAGAAAGAAAGAAACAAGAAGGAGAAAGATTAAGAATAATGAAAGGAATGAATACAATTGAAGAAATGAAACAAATAGAAGAATGGACAAATAGAAAAGTATCCAATATATTATTTGATTCATATATTGATAATTGGAATCAGAATGCATCAGTATTTGATCAAAGAATAATAAATAAAGAACATATAATAATTATTATTGAAGATACAAATGGAAATAAATTTGGAGGATATGTTAATGAGAAAATTGATAAAATTGGTAGTTATATAAATGATTCAAAATCATTTTTATTTTCATTAAAATCAAATGGAAGAATAGAAGGAATGATGAAATTTGATATTAAACAACCACAATATGCATTTGGTTTAGGTAATCAATCAGAGTATGGTTTGTTTGCATTTGGATGGGATGGTGATATTTTTGTTTCTAAAGAAAATTATAAAATAAAATCATCTTGTTATCAAGATTCATTTTCATATAAAGGAATAACAAATGCACTTTGTGGAAAACAATGTCCAGAATGTTTCACACCAGAACGAATCATTGTAATTGAAATGAAATGATTTTTATTCATTATTGTTTATTTGAAAACTAAAAACTAAAAAAGAATATAAAATAAAATCAATAAATGAATATGAACAGCCATTTCTTTCATCTGCCAATGAACGAAATGGTGAATATAAAAATGGACATATTTCATTCTGGTTTTATTTTTATTTCATTTGAAATTCTTACACCCAATGAGGGTGTTAATTTAATAAATAATAAAAAGAAATAAGAATAAAAGATAAATAAAAAAGAATAAAATAAATATTTTATTATATTTTTATTTATTTTTTATTTTATTTATTTTATATTTATTTATTTTATTCTTCTTCTTTTATCTTTATATCTATTATATATTTCTTATTTTATTATTTATGTTATATTCTTATATCATTTTATTCTTATTTTATATTTATTCATTATTATTCATTTCATATTAACAATGATAAATATCAATACAACATATAATAAATAAATAATATAAGATAAACAACAATAAATAATAATAATAATAAAATATAAACAAACAATATAAACAAATATAAAATGATAAAATAACATCTAATATAAAACAATAATAACAAAGAATAAAAATAAGAAATGAATGATGTTTAGAAAAGAAAAAAATGAGAAAAAGAAGAAATAAATGATGTTAAGAAAAGATAAAAATCAATATAAAATAAAATATAAAATAAATATAATAAATAATAAGAATAAGAATGATTATTTCTTATTTTATTATAATATTCTTCTTTATGATTCGAAGGTATCACGTCAGAGATACACAACACAGAACCCTAAAATATTTCCATCCTTCGATTCCCACCAGTTATGGATTGGTTATAATATTATATTTGGTTAGAAAAACATCATAATCAATACTACAAGAATAGCAGTGTTTATTATGTACAATGACAGAATATCATTGACAATAAACGAATAGGTATTTATAAAATGTTATTATTACTTAATATGATACAAATATATTTGATAATATAAGATTATCAAAAAAAAGGTCTAGTGGTTGATACTAAAAAGAATATTAACCCAAAGCAGCACAGTAGTAATTATATACTCTTCTTAAAATAAGAAAATAAAGAAGAATTTTAATACTCATCAAAATCAAATAGAAATTAAATAATGAATATTTAAATAATAGATGTTTAAAATACTCTATTCCATATCAAATAAATGAGAAAATGAAATTATCATAATTCAACAACTAAAATCAAAGAACGAACTAATAGATGATGAATAAACAC
>NW_001853462.1:0-2200 GCF_000209125.1 Entamoeba dispar SAW760
TATAAATGAATAAATATATTTTATATTGTATGAAATTAAATTTCAATTAATTTACAAATAAAATTATGAAATAATTTATAAAATAATATTAATATTATATTTTCATTATTTACATTAATATTTATCATTTTATTTATTTTATATTTCATCATCAATTTTATTTATTAAATTATTTCAAATTATTCATTTCTTTTATTATTTTATTATTTATTTATTTATTATGTTTGTTTATTATATTCATTTTTGTTTTAATTATTATCTTTATTTCTTCTTTCATTTAATATTTTACTCTTTTTACTTTCATTTAATATACTTCTTCTTTTATATTATTATTTCTTTCTATTTATATTTATTTATTCATATTCTTATTATACATTTTATTGTTATTTCTTCATTTTCATTTATTTGTTGAAATGGTATTTTGTGATTGATATTGTATGAAGAAAGAAGAATGAAGATATTCAATGAAGATAAATTATTATATTATTTAATTCAAAATCAATTTTTAAATAACAAAAATATTAAAATGTTATAAAAATCAAAATTAAATGAACTTAAAAATAAATAAAAGATGAAACGTAAAACAATAACAATGATAATTGATATTGAATATGATGACATGGATGTGTATTTGTATGATGGAAATGAATATGAAAGAATTGATAGAATGAAATATTTAAAAGAAGAAGAAAAGAAAATAAATGAAGAAATCATTTCCAATGATAAGAAGAATGTGAAAATTAGAAAAGAAAATATTAAAGGAGTAGAAATGATGATTAAACCAGAAAGTAAATTATCAATAATATTCAATAATATTAAGAAAGAAGTAGAAAAGAAAGGAGAAAATGAAAGAACAATCATTTGTATTCCTAATGGAACAAGTCAAGGAAATGAAAGAAGAATAGAAAATTCAACAAAACTGGGAAGATTAAATAATGTACAAATCATACGGAAATATCATATAATTGAAAGAATACATTCAGAAGAATATAACATAGGAACACCAATTCTTATCATAGAAAATACAGAAATAACATATGGAAATATTAAAAAAGAAAAAGATAAGATAAAAATAAGAATAATAAATACTATAAGAACAAACAATAGAACAGAAGAAAATAAAGAAATCAATAGAATAATAACAGAAGAAAAAGAAGAGAAAGGAATAATAATAAATAATAAAATAAAACAAGAAAAAGAAAACAAAATAAACACAAAAAGATGGAGATATAAAGAAATCAACGAAGAAACATATATTAAAACAATAATAGAAATGATAAAAAAAGAAGAAGAATATTCAGAATATTCAACAGAAAGAGAAATGATAATAAATATCAAAAGAATAATATACAATAATAAAATCAATAAAAGAATAAATGGAAAAAGAAGAATAGGATATAATGAAATAATGATAACATCAAAGTATTTTAATAATATTAAAGATTTTATTAATTTAGAAATTGGAATTAAAAGATTTCAAGGAAATATGGAACGATTTCATTTTAATCCAATTCCATTAAATGAATATTCAAGAAGATTGTTTCCTAATATTGAAACATTTCATATTTATAATGAAGAAGATGAAGAATTTGAAGATGGAAGAATATTTAAAGAAATAATATGGTATAAAGTAGATTATTCAACACATCTAAAAGAGAAAGGAACAGGAAATATCTGTAAAAATATAAAATATACAAAAGAAGATAGAGATACATATGGAAATACAATACCATCAGAAGTTAAATCAATTGTATTTTTTTGTTTTAGTAATTGTGGTGAATTAGAAACAGTTAATATTCCAACAACAATTACATCCCTAGGAAATTATTGTTTTTTGAGGTGTTCATCATTAAAATCAATTAATATACCAACATCAGTTACTGACATAGGAAATAAATGTTTTTCTGAATGTTCATCATTGACATCAATCGATATTCCATTATCAGTTAGTGAATTTGGATGTGATTGTTTTGATGGATGTTCATCATTAACATCAATGAATATAGATAAACTACAATTCATTAGTAAAGAAAGAATATTTTTAAATGAAGTAATGTTAGTTAGTATTGAAATACCAGAACATTTAATAATAATCAATGGAAAGAATATTGAAAAGAAAGATATTAATGAATTTATTATTCCATCTTCAATTATTGAAATATTTCATTTTTGTTTTAGAAAGTGTACATCATTAACATCA
>NW_001853462.1:2300-8079 GCF_000209125.1 Entamoeba dispar SAW760
CTTTATCAATTACATCAATAGGAATGAATTGTTTTTCTGAATGTAAGTCGTTGACATCAATTAATATACCATCATCAATTAGTAAAATAGGATGGAATTGTTTTTACAAATGTTCGTCATTAACATCAATCGTTATTCCACCGTTAGTTGATGAAATAGAGCAAGAATGTTTTTCTGAATGTTCATCATTAACGTCAATTAATATTCCAACATCAATTACTAAATTAGGTGATTATTGCTTTTTTGGATGTTGTTCATTAACATCTATCAGTATTCCAACATCAATTATTAAAATAGGAAATAATTGTTTTTATGAATGTTCGTCATTAACGTCAGTTGTTGTACCAACATCAGTTACTGAAATAGGAAATAGTTGTTTTAAAGAATGTAAATCATTAACATCAATTAATATACCATCATCTGTGAGTGAAATAGGAAATAAATGTTTTGATAAATGTTCATCATTAACTAGTATGAATATAGATAAACTACAATTTATTAGTCAAGAAAGAATATTTATGAATGAACCATTGTTAGTTAGTATTGAAATACCAGAAGGTTTGCAGGTAATAAATAGAAAGAATATTGAAAAGAAAGATATCAATGAATTTATTATTCCATCTTCAATTAGTAAATTAGGTAATCATTGCTTTTCTGGTTGTTATTCATTAACATCAATTAATATACCAATAACAGTTAGTGAAATAGGACATGAGTGTTTTAAACATTGCTCATCATTAACATCAATTAATATACCATCATCAATTAGTAAAATAGGAGCTAACTGTTTTGAGAAGTGTGGATGTGAAGAAGAATTAAAGAAAAATATGAGAATTCCAATAGAGTATTTCAAATACTAATATATATATTATGAAAAAAGAGATGATTAATAAAAATTAAAACATTTATTACAATAAAATTAATTCAGTTATTTTAATACATTTATTATTGTTTGTTCATTATTTCATTTCTTCTAATTCCTTTATTTTTTGTTTATTTACTGGTGATTACCCACTTTGTAAATATATATCAACAATAGAACACATTATATTATCTTTTATTTGTCATAAAAAATCACAAAATGAGAAATATGATCATATTGGTAATATCATATTAAATATTAAGAAAATACAAATGAAATAATAAATATAAAAAATTAACATATGAAACAATGTTCTAATACAAATACATCAATATGATATTGAACAAATAAATAATATTAAAAATGAATGATAATATCATAAAATACCATATATATATGTATTATATAAAAAGAATAAAACTGATCTATTATTTGATATGATTATTGTTGCATATCATAATTAATTGAATCTATTTGAATAAAAGAAATAAGTATAAAGAAATGAAGAATATAATAATTAAAATAGAGAAAATAAAAGATATCAAAATAAATACAATAGTAATTTCAATAAATTAATTAATAAATGTAGAAAGTATTAAATTAATTAAACAATTAAAATTTGAAATTAACATCATAAAAGAAATTAAAAACATTGTAATTAAAAATATGATGAATGTCATTGAACATTACTTCTACAACAACCAAACATATATTGATGAATTATATGAAGATTCATTGATAAGATTAATCTCCATTGAATAACAAATAATAAATACAAATTCTATTAATACTTAATTGATTGCTTTTTATTTTATTTATTTCTTATTCTTTATTTTATTCTTATTTCTTACTAATCTTTAAACTTATTTAAACACTGAATATTTGTATTTTATTACTGATTTATTTTATTATTTCATTCTTATTTATTTCTTATTTTTTATTTTATTTCCCTCTTTATTATTATTTTATTTTCTCTTGTTGTTCTCTTTCTTTTGTATCATATATTTCTTATTTCTTTATATTATTTTTGATTATTTTATCCTTTTATTTCCTTACTCCTTTTTCCTTCTGTTATTTATATTTTATTCTTATTATTCTATTCCTACAACACAATAATGCCACGAAAATCATATAGAAATAATAATGCACCAACAAATAGATTTAGAATACATTATCAATGCTATAACTATAATCATTATCAACAAAATAATAGCCATAATCATTTTAATATTAATTATCATATTATAAATACCATAGTACATTCTCAAATAATCACAATTATAACAAAAAGAAAAGTAATTATTATAACCACAAATACCAAATGTAGATAAAATGTTTAATCAATACTATTATGAGAATAAACAATAAAAAGATATAGAAACAAAAGATATTACAAGAAAAGACAATGAAGGAGAGACAAAAGAAAAAGAAAAAAGAAAATAATACAAGAAATGATAAATAGATTTGAAGAGATAGGATAGTGAAAGAGAAATTATGTTAGAATGAAGAAGAACAAGAAGAAATACGTATGGAAATTGAAGAAAAGAAGAAATAATAAAAGAAATAATACAAGAACAAGAAAGGGATATAGAGGAAGAGATAATCGAAGGATATGAGAGAAAAAGAAATAGAACAAGAAAGAGAAATAAAAGAAATGGAAAATAGAAGAAAAGGAGAAATACAAAAGAAAGAAGAAGAAATAAGGAAAAAAGAAGAGAAAGAAGAAGTAAAGAAGAAAGGCAACGAAATAGAAAGAAAGAAGAGTAAACACCAGATAGAATTCTATCAGAAAGAAGAACTAATACGAATTGAAAATTTAGAGAAACAAAAGAAAGAAGAAACTAATAGATTAAAGAAAGAAAAAGAGAAATAAACAAGAGAAATAAACAAGAAGAAGAAAGCAATAAAACAAAAGATAAAATCAAACAACAAGAAGAAGAAATAACAAAGCCAAAGAAATAGAAAGAAGAAAAAAACAAGGAATTAGAAGATAAATTAAGAAACAGAAAGAAGAAAATAATAAGATTGAAACAATTTATCAAATATCAGAAGAAAAAGAAAACCAGAACAATGAAGAAGATATCAAAGATGTAAATTTTAACAAAATGAAGAAGAAGAAAACAATATCACTGACAAAAACAGAAGTACAAAAGAAGTGGGTCGAGTTGAATAATTATAGAATCAAAGAAATAGATTCCATCAAAGAAGAAAGCAGGAAGAAATTAAAACAAATACAAGAATGAGTAATTCAAATCATGAGAGAAGAAATACTAAGAAGGAAATTAGAAGAACTAGAGAAGATAATTGGAGAGAAAACAATATAGAATAAATAATGAAGAACAAATGAACTATCAGAACTAGAAGAAAATAAGATAAAAAGTTAATAATGTTATTGATTAAATATAATAAATATTAAAATGAAAATTATATATTACAGAAATTAAAGAGATAATAGAAGAAAGAAGAATAAAGATAAATAAAGAAGAAGAGTTTAAGAAATGAATAAAAGAAGAAGATGAATAGATGAAAGAAACAAGAAAAAGATAATAAATAACAATAAATATAATGAATGATGAAGAAATTGAGAATAAAATGAAATAAAATAAAATGAAATTAATATTTAATAAAAATGAAATAAGTAAATTCCATTGAAGAATATAAAATAATGAAGTATTCATTGTATTGAATCAATAAATAGTTAATAAAAATGAATATTTCATAAAATACCAGATATTTATATAGAAGATAAAATAAAATAAATATGAATAATAAATGACATGTCAACAATATGAAATAAGAAGATAATTCTAGCATTTACTAACAAAATTGAAATGTATAGAATTCTCCATTTCAAAATAATACAAATTAATAAACTAAAATGAATGTAATTCCAGTAATAATAACAACAAATTAATCAATCAATATAGAATCAGTAAGAATGATAAAAGAACAAGGTATAATAATACAATATGAAAGAATGATAAAAGACATAATAATTATAAATATGAAAGACTTAATGAAATACTGTGGATAACATGGAAGTGAATATAAAGACATAGAATTACCTCATGAACATGACTCCGTAAAGAGTGAAGGAAGGGATGTAATCTCACCTGGTCAAAGAGAAGTAGATAAATTAAGAACTACTAATTCTTATTTTATTAGTTTTTTATTTATATTTCAAAAAGTTGATTGAATCGTGTTTATTGTGTTTTCATCAACAACAAAAAATGAAATAAGAGAAAAATGAAGAGAAAGAATGATATGAAAGAAAAAAAGTGAAAATATGAAATAGAAAAAAATGACGAGAATAAAAGTAGAATGTTGAGAATATAAAAAGAAAGAAGATAAAAAGGAATAATTCAAAATGAGATAATAAATGATGAAAAGAATGATGAAATAAAGGATGTATTTTTTATTATAGAAATTAGAAATATGAAATAAAAAAAGCGTTTAATTTATTGATAAATTATTTAACATTATTTTATTTATGCAATTTATTTTATTCATTTTTATTTTTATAATTTTTATTTATATATATTATTTATTATCTTTTTTTCTTTTTAGTATATTGATTATTTTATTATTTATTATTCTTTTATTTATTTTTCTCTATTCTTTTATTTGTTCATTTTTATTATATTTATGAAATATTTCATTATTATAAAATAATTTTATTGTTTAATTATTTAAATGATTTATATTAAAATGAATTTATTTTATATTTTATTGTTTTCTTTTATCTTTCTTTTATATTTTAATAATTTCTTTAATATCATCATTTTATATTATTATTATCTTTATTCTTTCATATTTTTATTATTTATTATTATTATATTTTCATTTCTTATTTTATTTTAATTTATTATTAATATTATTTATATTTCTTTTCTTTCTTATTATTCTTCTTTATTCTTATTATTTCTTTATTTCTTATTTTTCTATTTTATTTATTTTCATTTGATTCATATTTTCATTTCTTTTTTGATTATTTTGATTTGATTTAATTTTAATTTTTATTATTATATTTTTGATTATTCTTATTTATTTATCATTTATTTATTATTTGTTTTTATTATTATCATTTGATTTATATTTATTATTTATTTCTTTTATTATCTTTCTTTTCTTTATTATTTATTATTTATATTATATTCTTATTTCTTATTATTTATTTTTGATTTTAAATGATTGTTTCAATATTCATCATTTTATTTATATCTATTATATTAATCTTATATCATTAAATTCTATTATTAAATATTGAATAATCGATGTGATATAACAAATAATTTAATTAATATATCATTATAAAATGAAATAATTAATAAATGATTTCATAATAAATATTAAATTCATTAAATAATGAATAATATAATACAAAATGATAAATAAAAATAAAAATGATAATAATAATAATAAATAATAATACAAAATATAAATAATAATAAATATAAAAATGATATAATACAAATATAATAATCAAATTAATATATAAATAAAAATAATTAATAATAATAATAAACAAATAATAAAATTGAATATATTTTTTATTAAACAATCGAATGAATAAAATAAATAAAAAATATAAATAATAACAGAATAAGAATAAAAGAAATATATGGTCACGAAATTATGCATTTTATTCGTATTTTCATTATATTATTATAATGATTTGTGAAATTGTTAATTATTTCTTAATTGTTGTCTAAATGTAATGAATGTATTCATTGTTTGATTAAAACATGGTGTTTATGTTTGATAGATCATTGAAATGAATTATCATAATGCAAATTAATTCTTGTTAAATGTTTAAAATGTAAAAAATAGTAGAAAATATTATTAGATGAAAATATTTGTGATTAAATATGAGAATAACATATTTGTAAATTATTAGTTATATCTTTCTATTTCGTT
>NW_001853461.1:0-1797 GCF_000209125.1 Entamoeba dispar SAW760
CAATATAATAATCAAATCAATATATAAATAAAAATAAATAATAATAATAAACAAATAATAAAATTGAATATATTTTTTATTAAACAATCGAATGAATAAAATAAATAAAAAATATAAATAATAACAGAATAAGAATAAAAGAAATATATATAATAAATAAAAATAATAAAAACATACATAGAAAAAGAAATATAAAAATAAAATATAATAAACATAAAATAATAAAAGAATAATAAGAAAAGATAAAATAAATAATAAAAATAAATAAATAATAAAATAATAAACATAATATTTATATTAATAAAATACTAATTAATATAATTAATAAAATCAAATATAACATAATATAAATAATAAATATGATAAATAAGAATAAAATAAACACAAAAAATAAGAAATAAAATAAATACAAGAATACAAAAACAAATATATTCAAATAAAAAATAAAATAATATAAAAAAGAAGAGAAAAGAATAAAAATATAATATATAATCAAATATAAATGTTATATGATTATTATACAATATGTAATATATGATAAATAATAAATTCATATAATATAGATAGAAGATATAAAAAATAAATAAATAATAATAAATGATAAAGAAATAATAAGAGAAAAGAAATGATATAATAATAAATAAAATATATAAAAGAAAAGATAAATAAAATCAATATAATATAAATAATAATAAATATAAAGAGAAAATAGATATAAAATATAAAAATATAATAAAAATGAAAATAAGATAAAGAAATATATTAATATATAATAAATTATATATAAATAGAAATATATTAATATATAAAATAAAATATAAATAATAAGAATATAAAACTAATAAAATATGATAAATATAATAATAAAGAGATAATATGATGATATATATATATATATATATATATAATACAATAATAGAAATAAATATAATAATAAAATATATAAATATATAAAAATAAAATACATAAATAACATTAATAACATAATAATAAAAATGTATAATTACATTGAATCAAATATCATTTCTGAATCATTTATATTTCATAACAATTTACCATAAAATGATATAAAATATAAACAAATATAAATGAATATAGAATGAGTATTTAATTTACTTTTTTATTTTTTATTTTTTTTTAGGAGCAAAATAATAAAAACTATTATTTTATTGATGCAAAATATTTTGCCCTTTTCTTTTTGGGGTTTTTTATTTAGATGCATTATTTCTTTGCTTATTTTGGTTCCCGATTTTGTATGTTCATTTTTAATATCAAATTAAAACATAATGAACGTTATACTCTCTTAATTACTTTTAAAAATTAGGTAAAATGAGTTAATACAATGTGCTATACATGTGTTTGAATAAATGGAATTGTAATTAAACAGAATATAGTTTATATTTTATAGTTATTGTTTTGTTATGTTATTTTCCAGATTATTTCTTTTATTAATTGAAATCATTGATTTTATGTTAAGTGTGATGTTATTTCACTCAGTTCAATTAAAATAATCATTTCTGCGTGTTTATAAAATGTATTTGTTTATATTTTTTATTTCACTTTATTTCATTGTTTATTTTTTGATTATTGTTTATTCATTTCATTTATTGTTTGTTTTATTGATTAAAACTTTCTATGTGTTGTGTGTTGTTGTGTTTTCTTATTGGTATTTCATTATTTTTGATTAATTCAATCAATTCTCATCAAAATATTGTTAGTTGAAAGTTATTATCAAGACATGAATAAAAGAAATAAAGAATGGAATGAAGATTAAAAGATGAAATGATGAAAGTATTT
>NW_001853461.1:1897-32230 GCF_000209125.1 Entamoeba dispar SAW760
GAAATGGTCATGAAAAATAAACTATTCAGAACACCAAAGAAATTAATAAAATCACACAACCATTTAACAAAAAGAAAGAAGAATGGAAAACATATTAAATTGAAGAAATTCAACACCTAGAAGAGTGGACAAATAGAAAGGTATCTAATATACTATTTGATTCAGGTATTGATAATTGGAATAAGAATATAGCAATAATTTGATCAAAGAATAATAAATAAAGAACATATAATAACTATTATTGAAGATGAAGAAGGAAATAAACTTGGAGGATATGTTAATGTGAAAATTGATAAAGTTAATGATTATATAAATGATCCAAAATCATTTTTATTTTCATTAAAATCAAAAGGAAGAATACAAGGAATGATGAAATTTGATATTAATGATCCACAACATGCTTTTAAATTATTTAATCAATCATATGATTGTTTATTTGAATTTGGATATAGTGATATTAATGTTTATAAAAAAATAATAAAACAAAATCATATTGTAATAACTGTTCATTTAAATATAAAAGGAAAACAGTACTTTCACACTACAACGAATTATTGTAATTGAAATGAAATGATTTTTATTCATTATTGGTTATTTGAAATATAAAAATTAAAAAAAAATATAAAATAAAAATCAATAAATGAAATGAACAGTCAATCATTTCATATATCAATAAATGAAATGATTAATATAAAAATGTTCATATTTCATTCATGTTTTATTTCATTTCATCTAAAATATTCACATTCGATATATTAATTAAATAATAAATAATAAGAAAGAATAAAATTAAAGAATATTATTGAAAAGAGAATCTATAATTAAAATAAATAAGGTTTAAATTTTAACTATTTAATTTGGTAGTTATTATATTCATCAAATCATTGTTTGAAATGTTTATGTTTTAATAATCCTTTAACTGTTCATTATTGTCTATTACCAAATTTTTATTTTAATAATCTGTAATGATTAAATTCGTTATTTTTACATTAGAACAACTCAATTAATCATCGCTATATCTTTACTTAATCTAGTTTTATTTTGTTATTTATTTCTATCTTCTTTATACCAATTCAATACTTCTAATTAATCATTTATTCAATACATTCAACTTCGAAATATGTTATTCCTATTAATACCAATGGTATGTTATTTATCATTTCAAGAATATTAACAATATAAACTGTTTGAATTATTATTTTAATATATTATTTTATTGATTGATGGTTATTCTAGTTATAACAACAACTGTTATTTCTTAGTTTCGTATTGTTTTGTTTGTTAGATACTTTTAATAATGAAATATTATTAAAATAATTGTTTAATGTAAAATGCAAAATATATATCAAATAAAACATAAATGATTAAAATAGCACATATATTACATATCTACCAATTTTAAATTCAAAACAAATATTCATAAAATAATAAAAGTAACTCAGTTTCATAAAGTTCATTTAAATAAACATATTTGTTGATTAATGTTACAAATAAAGAAGGATATAGAAAGATGTTATAACATTTTAGTAAATCCAATGTATTTAAATAGTAAATTATTACTTAGTGCTAAATTTCATTTAAGAATATTTATGTATTATGTTTATATTGTTGTTGAATTATTCTAAATAGCTAATGAAAACAACATAGTTATCAATACTTAAATAATTTGTTGTTTTATAATAAAATAAATGTAAATAGTTAAGTTTTCTTTATTTATTTTAATCATTTTGTTAATAAAAGAGAAACATTAGATTAAACATAAATTATCTTTTATTTAATTCAAAAGATTTTATTATAAAGCAGTTTTCTTTGTTCATTTCCGTTTTAAACATGATTATTCTTCAAAGAAAAACATAGTCATTCCAATTGTTTATTGAGTCTCAGATTCAAGTTCTTTTTCTAATTCTTTTTGATCTGTTTTTGGGAGTTGTGGTATTGATTGGTCAGACAAACTGAAAATAGAAAGAAGTGTTGTTAATACACTTGATAAACTTTGAACTTCTTCATAAATTGTATTTTGATTCTGTTGTAAAGTTATAAATGCTTTTTCTAATGAATTAATTGATTCTTGAAGTGCCTTTAATGTTTTGTTCACCTCAACTTCTTGTGAAGTATATTCATATACTAAATCATCAAATATTATAGGTGTTGTTGTTTGAATTTGTTTCTGAACACTTGAATTTGATAGTTTATCACAATCATCTATTTCTGTTTTTTGTTCCATATCAATAGTTTTATCATCATTAGAACAAGTACTGCTTTTGTTGTTAATTTCTTTTATTACAATTTCTTTATTTTCACTCAATTGTTGTACTTTTTCTTTCTCTTCTTCTTTGTTTTTGTTCATGATTTTTCTTTTTAGAGCATCAATTGCTGAACCTCGTCCTTTACTATTATTCAAATATCTTCTCTCAATAAACAATGTTTTTGAATCTCGTGTTAATGAAGAAGAAAGAGATGGGAGTAATCCTTCAGCTTGCTCAAGAGAACTTGGTGATATTTTAAAGACTTCACTATTATTTTTCATTGGCTTATATTCATTTCCTTTTCTTTGTCGTTTAACTTTTTTTCTTTTGATTGTTTTAATACAAGAGAAATCTGTTGGGTCAAATGATTCATGAACAAAACAATCTTGTCCATTAATAACTTTTTTATGAAAGTCGTATCCATTTAATTGTCTAATAAAACTTTCTTGTTTAACATTTGGAAAGTGTTTTGGTAAAATATAATCAATAAACAATTGTTTGTTATACAAACAGAATCCATGATTCTCCTTATTATATTCAACTATATTTTTTGATTCTTTATCATTTAACATCTCAAATAATTTGACTAGAAATGGAGAGAATTCTTGTGGAAATCCACTGATATGATTATCTTTATTCTCCATGTTTAAACATTCTTAGTTTCTTTCTCAGAATGGATTAGATACCATTATCCAGTACTTGTTTCAATATAAATGTATTTAATTATTTTTTCCTTAAAATAAATCTTTTCGTTTCGTTTAATATAATTTCCATCTTACATCCTTAAGAATCATTTTCATTGACATTATTGTTCAATAAAAATAAGAATGGTATTAAAAAGAAATCATACAAATAATTGAGTCATTGATCAAGAATTAAATTAACTTAAGATAAGTTTGAACTTCTCTATAAGTTCTATCAAAATACTGAAAACGTCTAAATAAATTTAAGTTTTCTTTCAAATCCATTCTATAAGAATTGATTGAAGATTGTATTCTTTGTTCAGTGAAAGTTTCTCCAAATATTAAACATGGGTTCTATAAGAAAATAAATATTTTATAATAATAAATCATTAATTATAAAAGAATAGTACAAACGAATTGAAATATTGGAATAAATTCTTTTAGAAAGAAATAAACACAAGAAGATGCTAATAACTTGAAATCAAACATACTGAATCTTGGAAGAAAAGTAATTAAAATAATCATTAACTCTGCATTTCTTTTAACACAATCACCAACAAATATAGATGAATTATTATATTGAACAAATAATGAACAATATGATACACAAAAATCAATTGGATTTCCAGATTGATGAAGACAAGAAAAATATTTTTTAATTGAATTACAAACACTCTTGATTTCATTTGACGTAAATCTATTATGACAAATTTGAAATAATTGTATAGGAGTTAATGTGATTTTATTTTCAGAAACAACAATGAAACTGCACATCATAATCAAATCTCTTGAAATAGTTAATTTATTAAGTACATTATCAAAAAGTATTATAGCATCTAAAGCAATAATCTTATCTAATTTATATCTCTCAGTAATTGCATATATCCAATTAACTAAATCACATCGTGCTTTAACATCTTCTGGAAGGGGTTTTGGTTGAATACAAATATCTACTATATCCTGAATATCCTTATTAGTTTTTGGTTCTTCTGAAGATTGATGTGGTGTCCCTTTAACTATTTCACTACTCATTAAATATAAATGATTGTACAGATCCTTCTTATCTATGCTTTGTTTCTAATTTAAAAATAGATATTACAAAAATTATAATCTAATGAACAAGATCAAAAAAAAAACATAATCTGTTCAATTATATTTTTATTTTTCGAAGATCAAAAAAATATGAAACAAAGTGATTTGAGTTAATCAAATGAAACTTAAAATTACATGAAAAAGATATTCTGAAAATGGAACAAAAAAAAAAAAGATAATACGTGGCAAATAGAATAAGAAAAATGGGATGATGAAATAAAAAAAGAAAAAGAAGAGTAAAAAGAATGATAAAAGAGCTATAATTAATAATAAAAAATAAAATAAATTAAAAAATAACTTAAAAAAAACAATAGACAATACATTAATTCAACAATGAAACCTAATGTTCCAGCTATTTCTACTATACTTTGTAATGGTATTGTATGTTTCTTGTTTGTATTATAATAAATAAAAAGTATTTTATTTTACAATAAAAGAAATATATTTTAAAAGAATAATTTAAATAATAGTGAAATACTTTCAATTTGATAAGAAAGAAAAATTGTTCACTTTTGTAGTTTCAATGTAAAATGAAATACTTTCAATAAATATAAAATAAAACTAACATATCTTTAGCATACAGAAATTCTTAATAACCCAAAAACTATGGCATTTACTTTTGTTGTTAATCAAGAAAACCAAACTGCAGAAATTATTACTACTAATAAATTTACAACCCTCTTAAATCAAGAATTAATTAAACAATTAACACAAATTGCTACTGCAGCTATAGATGAACCTCAAACAGTAAAAGATGCAGTTGATAAATTTAAAGTATATAAAATTCCTCTCCCTCCAACAATAGAAATGCCATCACAATCATCAAATAAAATGGAAGAATGTGTTAATAGAGAACGTGCATTTACACCATTAAGAAGAATGACTCCAATTACACGTACATCTCCAAGAATGTCTCCAGCAACTCCTGGATATGCTCAACTAGAACCAGAATTATCTGCTAAATTACCTCAACAATCAACTTCTCCAAAGAGAAAAAGAGCTATTACTCCTCACAAATTAAATTTCCATCAAACTATAGAAACTACTATTGATGACTCAACAAAACAAAAACTTATAAGTGTATTGAATAAAACAGGTTCAGAAGAACAACATTAATGTTTTGTCTTGTGTATCTAAGATCTCTTTTTTTTTTATTAATGAATTCTTTTTTATATGGTAATATTTTTTTTTATCTCTTATTTTTTTTTGGTCTTCTTTAAAGAAATACCCATTTTTTTTGAAAAGAATAAATTTAATAATTAACAAATTCTTTTGAAATACTAAAGAGAAAAACAATGAATCTAGAGTGTTTAATAATTCAATCCATTTAAAAGACAGCACGATATGTTACGTATCTTCCTGCAGTTTCACTTTTACGGATAATTTTAACAACATCACCACGTTGAAATCCATAATATTTACTAATTGGATCAGATGTTAATAATCGAGGAAGTTGTGATTCTTTAACTTGATATTTCTTTAATAATTCTTGTTTTTCTTCAGGACTTAAAAGAATATGTTGTGGAACAAGAACATGATGAGTAACATTAACAATTAATTCATCTTCAAGTAATGCTTCCCATTTTACTTCTCTTGGTTGTTCCATCATTTGTTTAACTGGTGATGAAAGTTTTCCTCTATAAACAATAATAGCACGTTTAACATGTTCTGATTCAACTTCTGTTAAATATTTTCCTAAAACATCTGTCTTTAATGAAACTCCTTCTGCAAAAAAAACAATAATACCATCAGTTGCATCATTTTCTTTTACCACTTTTATAGTTAATTCTTTATGACTATTCGTGAGTTATCAATTTTTTAATTTCTTTTAAATCATATCTTCTTTTATCATTTTTATTTAATATTTAAGTGTTTAAATTTTTTTAATTCTTTAAAAAAAAAAAATAAAATAAACAAACTCTACTCCTTCCCCTCCTTTATAAAATCGTTCTTTAAATCCTTCGAGTGTTGTATTATGATCTTCTTCACTTGTAATATATCCTCTATCTCTAAGCATTTCTAATACTGTTTTCCATGCTCTATAGATATGAGTTACGTTCTCCATTTAATTACCCTTTAGTTCTTTTTTTTTTAGTTTTTTTGAAATTTTTAGGGTTTCCTAATTGAAGAAATAGTAAATGTCAATTATGAAAAAGATGATTCAGAATTGTCACTTGTCATTGTTTAGTGATTAAAATGAAAAGATATCACCCCTTAAGAAGAAATTCTTGTTAATAGAAAGAACATCATATGATAATATTATTCATTTTTTTCATATCATTAATTGAAAATGGACATGCATTAGAAAGTGCATTTGAAAGAATATGTGATGGAAAAGCTGATGCAGTATTTTTATGGGTAAATGGAACTTCACCTCATCACTTAGAAGAAATGAGTAAATATGGAAGAACTAAAATAGGTGGATTATACAAAGACTATGGAACAATAAGATTTGGATTAAGATCTATTATTGAATATGCACCATGGATCAATAGAATATTTCTTGTAACTGATGGTGAAATACCTGAATATCTTGATATTGAAAAGGGAAAAGAATCAAACCCACAACTTATTCTTATTTCTCATAGAGATATTATGAATCAATCAATCTTACCAACATTTGACAGTAATGTTATTGAGAGTTATATTCATCATATACCTGGGATTAGTAAATGTATTTTATATTTAAATGATGATATGATACTAGGTAAACCTCTTAAACCAGAATTTTTTATTTCAAAAGATTCAAAATTAAGAGTTTATCATAATGGATTTGTAGCACCAAATATTGAAGGAGAAAAAAGATCAATTTGGCATAGATCAGTTAGTCATACTAATACACTTGTTAATCAAAAATTTAAAAATGGAGAAGTTATTAAACATCCATATCCTGCACATCATTGTTATTTTATGTTAACAAATACATTAAATGAAATGGAAGAAATTTGGATAGAGAATTATACTGAATCAAGAGAAAATAAATTTAGAAAAGCAAATGATATTGTTATTTCATTTCTTCATGCAGCAACAATTGTTGAACAACATAAAGGAGAATATGTTAAACAAAAAAATAATTTTTATTTTAGTTGGTGGGGAGGAAATCATACATTAAATTCTCAAACAATGGATAGAATTGCAACAAAAAATTATTATTGTATTTGTCTTAATGATGCTATTGCAAATGAACCAAACGCTGATCAAGAAATCGATTATTTATATCAAAGGTATTCAGAAATTTTACCTCGTCCTTGTCCATTTGAAAAGTTTTAATAATTTATATAAATTTTATTTTCTTATGAATAAATCAATAGTATCTTTAATAGATTTAATAGAAATAATAAGACAGAAATTAAAAAGTTATCTTTCATAAATTTTAATTTTTCTACTTTTGTTTTTACTTTTTATTTCTTTATTTTAAAAAGAAACTATCAATTTTATTTTCTTTTTATGCAAGATATTCCTAATAGAGAATCACCAATATTTAATGAAATAGATAGTACACCAGAAGAAATAGGAGATTATCATTTAAAATTATGTTTTTGTCCTTTTTGTCAATCTGGAATTAAATCTATGGGGTTAGATAAAAAAGATAATAAAAAAGTTATTTCATGGCAATTATTATGTCGTTCAATTTTGTATTCTCTTTCTATTGTTAATGCTCCTCGTGTTTATTTCTCACTAAAGAAAGATATTTATTGGTGGATTGTTGATCACTGGTATTGTTTTGGTTCATTACAACAATGTTTGCTTTTATTTTTATTCATTTTTAAGTTTCTCATTAATTTAGTTAAAACATCTCCCTCAAAGTGGAAAAAGTCATTATTGGATGCTCTAAGTCATTCATCATTTTTTGAGTCTGGAACAATCACACTTAAAAAGACAGGAATGTGGAAGTTGAGTCATATCATTGCTCCTTGGGAGGACGATAAACTTTCATCAACTTCTCTTTTTCATTCTATTTCAATTCCTCAACAATCACACTTACTGTTATCTCTAGGACCTTTAAACGACGTTCATGAACCCAAAGAAACAACACAAAAAGATTTGGGTTTCAAAGTATTAATAGAAAATACAAACATAAACACTCAAAATAAAATTAACACTTCCTCACAAGAAAAAACTACAAAAAGTGGAAAAGAAAATAAAAATATTATTCGTTCTCATTGCATTGAAGCAATCAAAAAATATCAAATAGCTTATGATGAACTTGAAAATGAAATGAAAGGAAATACACTTGATGATGTTACAATAAAACAATTAAATGAAATTAAAGAAGTAACAAAAATGTCTGTATCATTATTAAATATGTTAGATTCTAGACAAGAAGAACAAAGTTCTATATTGATTACCAAGGTATTAGACAAAAAATAATAATAAACAAAACAAAAGTATTGATGTTTTTATACAAATAGAAAAAGATGAACTTGAAATCTACAAATGGAAAATAAGAATAATAATCACGAAGTGATTGACCTCACTTCTGATGATCTTGAAGAAAATGTTCTAGTCAATCAAAGAGAAATTAAAGAGAAATTAAAGAAACCAAAAATTTTTAGGTTGAGTCTTAATAAAAGAGAACAACATCTACAAAAAGAAACACGACAATTTTATCCAAAAGTAACGAGTATGTCTAAACAAAATAAAAGTGAAAGTTTCACTTATCAAAATGAAGTGACTAAAAAATGTGAAGGAATTGAATGTCCAATTTGTCTTCAATTAACACGAAATGTAATGACAACACAATGTGGTCATTTATTTTGTAAAGCATGTTTGGCTATAGTTTTTACATCAAGCGATAAAACGCCACTCTGTCCTATTTGTCATTCACAAATCAGTCCAATCACATCACACAGAATCTATCTCTAATAAATTAACTATAATTAACTATAACAAAACTAATTATATTGTTTTTAAAGAAAAACAAAAAAATAAAAAGGGTTAAAAAAAGAATTAGAAAAGAATTTCAATAATTATGTCAAGAAGAGAAGAAATTGAAAAAGCAATTAATGAGCTTATTGGACAACCAAAAGAATTTGGAGAGGAAGAAATTGACAAGGCAAAGATTGAAAATGATGAAGAGCTCAAAATGAAGGAATCATTAACAGTTGGTAAGATTAAAGCAGCACAAGGGATCAAAGAGGACAAAAAATGGGAAGGGAAAGTCGTTAATAAAGAAGACGCATTCAATAATTTTTCTAAATCAAATGAAGAAAGTGAAGAAGGTAATTCAATGAGTGAAGAAATGAAAGAAAGTTCTGAAGAAAATGAAAGTAATGAAGAAAATTATTCAATGAGTGAAGAAGAAGAAAATGATGAAAGTAATGATGAAGAAGGAGAAGAAAATAATGAAAGTAATAAAGAAGAAAGTGAAGAAGATGAGGCTGATAAATTAATTCAACAAACATTAAATGTTGAAACTATACAAAAGAAAACAAATGATGTTGAAAAAGAAGATGTTTCTAACCAAATTAAATTATTTGATACTGCACTAGATATTAGAGTTAAGATGCAAGGAATTCTTGGAGATGTTAATAGTTTACCATTAAGTGAAGATATTAAAATGTTACGAGAAAATAATGAAAGATTTAATGAAGAATTAGAACATTTAAATAGAACATTTAAAGATCTTTTCCATAGAACAACAGAGTTATGTGAAACGATAGACAAACAATGGGGAGTTCAATGGGAATATAAATCAACAGATAGTGATGAAGAGAAATTAGTTAAGGTAAATAAAAAGAAAGATGAACAACGACTTAGTGTCATGGAAAAATGGCATTCAAAAACAACAATGATGAATATATCAAAATTCTCTACTACTCAAAATGGTATTGTTCAACAAGTCAATGCCATTCTTAAAGACCAAGAAAGGTTGTTTAGAAGAAGTCAACAATTAAGAGGAACTAAAATTTATTTAAATGAAGACCTTACTTCTTCTTCAGAAGTATTTGATGATGGAGATTTTTATCAACAACTCATTAAAGATGCAGTTGATTATGGTATAACTGGAAAAGGTCAACCTATGATGAATAACACAAAAAAACAAATACAAAAGAAAAAGAAAAGAGTTAACACAGATATCGTATTCCCTAAATTAGAAAACTTTAAATGTCCTGTAGAATATAATGAAAAATTAATGGAAGTTGATCGAAGTATTTTTATTAAGAATTTATTCAAATAACACAGATTGATAATTTAATATTTGATTGATTCTTTTTTGTGTTATTTATCTTTTTTGTTGTTTTTTTTTAAATAATGAATTTTTTCGTTATATATTACATAAACTGAAGTTTCATTCATAAAAAAGATAAGTTTTATTGATGAAAATAATTTAAAAATAGAATTACTAATTTAAGAACAAAAGAAAAAAGAAAAAAAAGTTCAAGAGAACTGTTTTAACACTTCGATTTGACATGGAAGAGAACCAACGGTCTAAAGACCAACAACGAATTATCACATTGCTATTAAACGAACAATTTGAGTTAAGGTCCAGCGTAATAAATTCAGAGATACTTGAAGAGGATGATTTAATTACTGACTCACTTACAAAAGGAGAACAAATTGTCAGTCGGATGGATAAAACTATTGGTTCAATTGCTTCTTTATTCAGTGGAGCACACACCACCATAGATGAGTTAAATAATAAATTAGAAGAAGCAACTAACAATAAAGTAGATAACACTATTGATTCATTAAAGAAAGATAAAATGTTATTACAAAATGCTATTGACTCAATCAACCAAGTTGGTGATATGTTAAAATTGGATAATGGAATACAAGAAAGAATTGGTAATGTAAGTACATTTGATGAATGTGTTAATTTACTTCAAGACTGTATTAAAATTTATCAATTTATGAATGATAGAAAAGAGTATCAATTTTATAGTACTCATGAAACAGATACAAAGAGTCATTTACAAATAGTTTATGATAAAACACTAGTATTTTATAATGACTTATTTGTTGAGATTAGTAAACCAGAAAGTGTTTCACAAATCTTATCAAAAGAGTCATACATTGAAACAGAGTATCTTCAAATGTTAAAGAAAGCTATGCCAATAATATTTGAAGCTGGGACATTGTTAAGAGCTAATGCCCATGATGTTTTTGCTGTAATATTTGAAAATAGAAAAGAATATTTGTTAGAAGTTATTCAAAAGATTACTTTACCATTATTAACTGAAAGTGATGAAATTGTAGAATATACAGTGGGATATACTAATGGTAAAAATGCATTTATTACTACAATGAAGCATGTTCTTTCTTTATTTCAAAACGAACGTATTTTTCAACAAGACATTCTTCAAAATGATTTTGATAAATTCTTTGTTGGAACTACTGACGAACCATTCACTGCTTTTATTGATTTATACACATCATTTGCTTCAACATTACAAACACTGGATACTCCATTTATTGTTTTCCCATTACTTGATATACTCGAAGTTTATGAAAATATGAAAGCTGATTTCACTAATGCACTTAAAATAAATGAAGATCCAAAGAATAAATCAAAAGGATTTATTGCATTAGAAAAAGGATTTAATGTTCTAACGTCATCATTTACATTTGGTAGTGATAAAAAAGAAGAAGAAGAGGAAGACGATTTATATGTTGAAGATACAACAGGAGATAAAAGAGACTCTCAGACTAAAAGAGTAGATGCATTATTTGATACAATGTATACAAATGTTAAAACATTATTAATTAAATTTAGAGATGAAGTACTTATAGATTCTACATTAAATAAAATATTCTCATGGACAGAGAGTAGTATTCCAGTAGATGGAACTGTATCTCAACTTGCAGCTGATACAATGCATTACCTTTCTAAATTAGAGAAATATCTTCCACAACTATCTAGTTATATTAGTAGAATGTATAGAGAAGAAAATAAACAAAATAGTAATGGAACAGAAGATGAAGGATATGTGGGAATGTTTGTTGATGTATGTATTCAAAACTTGTGTCAAATGATAGAGGCAAGAGCAGCAAAAGAAAAGTCAAGATTAGGAAAAATATTTAAAATAAATAATTACGCATTTATTATGAATGTATGTATGTTAGATGGATTTGAAAAATTATTTGGAACAAGTCTACAAAAGAAAATAGAAAGTGATTTTTCAACAAAAAAAGAAAATGCTATTCATGATTATAAAGACTCTCTTCAACCAATTTATGAAACTTTAAATGCTAGACCTAGTAAAAGTGAACAAATTAAAAAAGCTTTTACTTCATTTAATAAAGATTTCCAAGCACTTCATACAGTATCTAGTGGATATTCAGTTTATAATGACCAATTAAAAGAAGAGTTAAGAAGTGTATTAAAAGAACAAATATCAGAACCATACACTCTTTTCTATAACAACTATGAAAAAGTTAAATTTACTCAAAATCCTACTAAATACTTCCTTTATACTCCTCAAATGGTTGAACAATGTATTCAATTAATGTTTGAAGCTAAAACGGATGTTAATGGTGAATCAAAAGAACTTACTGATTATATTCCTGATTTCCTACAAAATGTACCTCATTTTGTTCCTAAAATGTCTACTATTACTTCTTTAGCTACTCCTTTACAAAATCTTCCACAACATTTAAAAAATCTATCTCATAAACCTGTGGATATTGTTAAAGAAACTCCAAAAGTAATTAAAAACCCACTTAAGAGTACTAAGAAGTTTATTAAGAATATGAATCCATTCTAAATGAATTTTTTTTCTTTTTGTTTTAAGAACCATTTAGATTGATTATTTGTTTTCATATGCACTTAATTCAGTAGAAAGTTGTCTTGAGAAAGAATGAATTAAATGTGATTCTTTATCAAAAATAACACCTTTTTGAATAAAATAATTTTGTTGTTCATTTGTTAGTTGAATAGACTCTAAAGAATATGTTTTATGTTCTTCAGCCATTCTTTTAACAATTAAAAAATATTTTTCAAATTGACTCTGTTCAATGTACATCATTGAAACAGATTTAGATTTAGAACCACTTGAACTAATAGACCTAATCGAAACTGTTTCATTTTGATATCGTATATTAAATGATTTGCATAATTTAGCAATATAACTATAATCAAATGAGTAAGAAAGTGTAGTTTCTTTTATTTGATCACAATATCCTTCAATTACATCAAGGAACATATCCATTACTAAAGAATTAATAGTATAACAAGTGATATGACTATCACCTAATTGATATTTTCCTTTCATCATCTCAGGATTTTGAGCTACAACACAATACCTTCTCATCTCTCTTTCAATGAAAGAATTGTATTTCCTCAATACAAATGTTAAACAAGGTTGTATTGGTATCTCAAAAGAATGTTGTGTTTTAAAGTCCTCAAATAAAATAAAATCATTTATTGCAAATGAATGAAATTGTTCATTATTAAATGTGTAATTAATTTTTAATGGCTTTACATTTAAAGAATTAATGTATTGTATAACATCTTCTTTACTATATTCCATTTCTTGTTGAAAAATAATTCTTTTATTTTGTTGATCAATAACAAATTGAACATGAAATTTGTTTTCGAGATAAAGAGGAAGTAAGTAATTATAAAATGAGTTATCTGCATTATTTATATTAACTAACTCAATACTTTCAACATAAGGAATACTATGTTCAATAAACGATTCAATACGATGTAATTCACTTGGTTTAAGTTTATGATCAGGAACAATAAATAAAATGTCATCTTCTATTTGGATATTACTTGAACATAATGTTGTCATTGTCTCTTTGTAATACTTCAATCTTATTTCATCAACCACAACTGGAAAATATGTTTGTGCCTCTTTTGGAATAACCTGAATATTTCTATAAATTTCATTAGGGACTTCTTCTTCATTTCCCCAAATAAGTTGAGTAACTGCTTTCATCATCAGATTACTTTTATGAAAAACTTCAATAATTTTTCTTAAAAATAATAAAAAGGAAAAACAAAAATTTAGTTAAAAACCCTAAAAAAAAAAAAGAAAAGAATTTAAAAAGTTAGTTCTTGGTTCATGAGTGCAAATGATCCATTATGGAAAGTTAATGATTTTAAACCAGAGGATAACCCTAATGGATTATTAGAAGAGAGTAGTTTTTCTATTTTATTTCCAAAATATCGAGAGGCATATTTAAAAGGGATGTGGTATGTCATAAATAAAGCACTAGATGAGGTTTGTTTAAAAGGAGAACTTGATTTGGTTAAAGGTATTATGACAGTTAAAACAACTCGTAAAACATGGGACCCATTCATCATTATTAAAGCACGTGATATGTTAAAGTTATTGTCAAGAGGAGTTCCAGCACAAGAAGCAGTAAAAGTTCTTCAAGATCAATACTGGTGTGACATCATTAAAATTGGTAATATGATTAAAAACAAAGAACGATTTGTTAAAAGAAGACAACGTTTAGTTGGTCCTAATGGAGCTACTCAAAAAGCTATTGAAATATTAACTGGATGTTTTATTTTAATTCAAGGTAAAACAGTAAGTGTAATTGGTTCACCTTCTGGTATTAAAATGGTTAGAAAAATAGTAGAAGATTGTATGGACAATATTCATCCGATTTATAATATCAAAGCATTGATGATTAAAAAAGAATTAATGAAAAACGAAAATATGAAAAACGAAGATTGGTCTCGTTATATTCCTCAATATTCAAAGAAACAAAACACTAAACCTGAAAAATTAAAAGAAATTAAGAAAAAGAAAAAAGAATTAAAAAAGAAAATTATCGAAAAGAAGAAAAATTATTCTCCTTTTCCTCCTGAACGAGATGATTGATTGATTTTTATCATTTTATTTTTATATTAGATTCTATTTTTGTTATTAATTTATATCATTATTTACACTTTCTTTATTAACCGATTTTACTTCTTCTTTTTATTACTTATTTTCTTATTAAAATTATTAGGACTCTTTTTTTATTATTTTACAAATTAATGCGTTTCATTATGAAATATTATAGCTGTATCTGATAAGGTTGATAACCATAAAATTTTTTAGTTTTTCTTTCTTAAAAATTTTTTTCAGTTACTATTAAAGTAAGTCTTCATTTAATTTAAAATAATTCTTCTCCTTTTATTCTTCATATATCATAATAAAATACAATTAACGATTTAACTTAGTAAATGGTTATGTTCATTACATATAAAACACTTTACTGTTGAAAATGATAAAAATCTTATTGTATCTGTTATTTTTTATAAATACATCAAATAATGATTTAGAACTCATTCTTCTTTTTTTTTTGTTTTAATGAATATTTACGTTATATAAAACAAATAAATCTTAAAAGAACAAAACTAGAAAATTGAAAAGCTTTTGTTGAAATGAGTCAATTATCACCTCCTCTTGTTCTTGTTAAAAGTGAACAAATTCCAAGAACACAGAACCAAAGAATGAAAAATTGGAAATGCACATTTCCTGAATGTGAAGAAACGCCCAAAACAAGATACAATTGTTATGCACATATTTGGGATGCACATTTACGGACAGAACTTAGTAAACCTGGAAAGAATCCAAAGAATTTATTATTAACAACGTTTAAGTTATCTCCTCAAAAAGATGATATTAAAAGAATGTGTGAGGATTATATGATTAAGTTGATAGATAAATATCCACCAACAAAAATTAAAAGAAATCAAATAATAAATAATAATGGTGGTGATAATGATGGGAAATCACAATATCCATTTGCATTTGATCCTAATTCAAAATCATTTGATAATGAAATTCATACTAATTCATCATCAAATAGTGTTATTAATAATGAAAATACACCGAGTCGATCAATAGAAAGTGTTCCAATATCATCTTCTGGACCATCTGTTGGAATTGATACATCTGTTGGAATTGAAATGCAAGCAATAAAACAAGACATAGGTATAAATGAAATGCCACAAATTGTTCAAATTCCATCAAGGGGAGATTACCAAATAACAGCAGAAGATTTCATTAAGATTGAAAAGATTAATGAAAATCTCCGACAATTACATGTACTTGGAGAAATATTTGCAGAAAATGGATTTTTAGTACGGTCAGATGCACGAAGTAAAACTGATATTGAAGAAATACATAATTCTCTTAATGGAATTTTATCTCTAGTAGGAGTATCTTATTCTTATAAAAAAGATTGTGATAATAAAAAATATGGATTTATTGCACAAGAAGTACAAAAGATTTATCCAGAATTAGTAAAAGAAGATGATACAGGAAAATTAACAGTAGATTATTTAGGAATTATTCCTCTTCTTGTTGAAGCATTAAAAGAAATACATAATAATGCACAAGGATTAAGAGAAATAGAAGAAATTAATGGAGTATCAAATAGAGTTGAATATGCAATTACACATTTAGAAAAAATAATATTTGAAATGAATTGTAATAATCCACAACGAGAAGAAAAATCAAAATTTAATCAATGGAAAATACGTATGATACATATATTTGGACCAATATCATTTTTAATATTTAGTTGTTTATTTAGTTCTATTATTACTATAATTATTCCAATTATCTTTCCATCAATGTATTTTTTAATGGGATTAACAGTAATATTATGTATTATATTATGGATTTTTGTATTTATTAATAAAACAGAAGCAATGAATTTCTTAACAGCTAAAAAAGCATTTTTTCCAATAAGAAATAATATTAATTTTAAATGGAGATTATCTCAATACGTTACATGGTATATTATTTTTTCATTATTAATATCAATGTTAATGTTATCTATTATCATTGGATATCATGTAATAATTATTGTTATTTGTTATATTATTGGTGTTATAATATCATTAATAATATGTTATTTTATTAATAAAACATCATATAGATTTGGATTTCCATATCAATATTCATTTATTGTTTTATTAATATTTCAAGCTATTTGTATTGCAGCTATGATTCTTTGTACTGTATATCAACCATTTTATGAAGGAAAAAAATTTGGAAATAATTCTCAATATATAATTCATCTTTCAGATAATGTAGAAGTAAATCATGTAATGATGCCTCAAATATCATGGAATTGTTTTTCACCAAAAATAATTACTGAACCTTATTTACCAAATGGATTATCATTTGATATTTCACAGAAATTATTTAGTTTATCACATCCTTTTCTTATAGGAATTCCACAAGGTGATATTGTTGATTCAGTAGTTAAAGTTAGTCTTCAATGTAATGGTATTGTACTTCTTGATTATCCAACATTAACATTCAAAACATGTGCAAAAAATACTGATCCAGGATTATGTAGTATTAATTCATGTGGTTATTGTCGTTCATCAACATTAAGTTTTTGTGGGATATGTGGTGATTATTTTACAAAGCAATGTCAATCAGTTGCTGGTTTTTCTAATTGTTAATTTCTGTTTGTTTAGAAAAATGTTTTATATTTCAATTTTGTAAAATTTAAAAACCCTCAAAAAAAAAAAAAAGAAAATAAAAAAAGAAATGATATTATAATTTTAAAGATTAAATGAATATCATAAGATTTAAGATAAATGAAAAAGTATTATGTCATAAACATGAAGACCCTGAAGGATCATATAGAGAAGCAAGAATTCTTGATACAAGAGAAAATAATGGAAATACAGAATATTATATTAGATATACAGAATATAATAAACGATTAGATGAATGGACAACAACAAATAATATTATACGATATTCATCAAAAGAAAATATTATTAGACCTACAACAAAAGAAGATGGAATTGGTCAACGTAAAATGACAAGATCATTACGTCAATCAAATGTTTCAATGTTAGAAAAAGATAGTGAAATTAATGATAAAATAGGAACACAAGAAAATGAAATATTTCAAAGAACAAAAAATATTCAAAATGTTACTATTGGAGATTATGATTTAAATGTATGGTATTTTTCACCATATCCTGGAGAATATGGACATGTAGAAAGATTATATATTTGTGAACATTGTCTTAAATATATGTCTAAAGCAAATACTTATATTAAACATAGAGAACATTGTCCATATCATTTTCCACCAGGATTATTAATTTATAAAGATGATAAAAAACATTTAGCATTTTTTGAAGTTGATGGAGCAGAAGCAAAAATGTTTTGTCAATCACTTTGTTTATTAAGTAAAATGTTTTTAGATCATAAAACATTATATTATGATGTAGAACCATTTTATTTCTATATTCTTTGTGAATTTAATTATAATGAACAATGGAAAAGTGATGATTATCATATTGTTGGTTATTTTTCAAAAGAAAAAGCTAGTCCTGATGGTTATAATTTAAGTTGTTTAATGGTATTACCACATTATCAAAGAAAAGGATATGGTAAAATGCTTATTTCAATGAGTTATGAATTAAGTAAAATTGAAGGAATTCCAGGTAGTCCAGAAAAACCATTAAGTGATTTAGGATTAGTTAGTTTTAAAAGTTATTGGTCAGGAGTAATTGCAGAAGAATTATTAAATTCAACTGAGATTCCTTCTATTGAAGACCTTACTTTAAAAACAGGAATAACAAAAGAAGATTGTGTTAGTACTTTAGATACTTTAGGTTGTATTTCTCCATATCGAGGATCACAAATTATTTCAATTAACCAAAATACAATGGAAAAATTACGTAAAAAATCTTTAGAGAATAAGGTTTTAGTAAAAAAAGAATTACTTCATTGGAAACCACATTCAGTAGTAGTAAAATATCCTAATGTTATGCAAACACTTAGGACATATTGTTAATTCAATTAAGAAAAAGGATATTTGTTAATATTTTTAATAATATTTTTATCATTTAAAAAAAATAAAATAAAATAAAATAAAATAAAAAAAAATAAAAAAAAAAAGAATTCCTTTTATAAAAAAACCCTTGATGACTGAAACAAGTAGCCACATCCCGAAGAAAGTTGACACAAAAGTAATTATTAAAAGAAGTACTATTGATCAAATTATGTCAGAAAGAAAGAAAAGAAAACAAATGAAAGAACAAATGAAAAGAATTCAAAAGAAAAATAAAAAAATTCATATTAAATTAAGTCTTGAACATATTGTTGCTATTAAAAAGAAACAACTTAATGAAACAGCACGTAGTAATTTTCTTTCTAAAGTAATGGCTAAACGACCACCACGAGGATTTACTGAACCAGTTGCTGTTATGTTAGTTAGAAGTTCAATAACAGCAACTAAAGAAATTAAAGAAATATTAAATGGATTTGGATTAAGACAACCTATGGAAACTAGAATTATTGTTGGAACACCAGAAAATATGACAAAATTAAAAATAGTTAATTTATATATTACTTATGGTCCTATTCATTCAGAAACTATTAGAGAATTAATTATTAAACGAGGTAGAATTCAAATTGGGGATCAAGAACCTATTGCTATTACAAGTAATAATATTGTTAAAGAAGCTTTCTCAGGTAAAGTTGATAATATTGAATGTATTGAAGATCTTGTTAATGAAATTACACAAGGTAAACATTTTGATGAAATTTTTAATATATTATCTCCATTTATATTTTCTAGTGAAAAATTTAGAAATTATAGATTTAATAAACTTGGAGGAGTAACAGGATTACGTGTTACTGGAATGGATGAATGGTTATTACAACGTATTTGATTGATTTTTACTATTTTCTTTGTAAAAGTTTATTTTAAATAATTATTAAATATTTTCTAAAGTAATAATATAGAAATTTTTTTAAATAAATATTTTAATAATAAATTTAATTATATAGATTTAATAATTGTTTTTCTGAAGCAGAAATAAATTCAATTGAGTTAAGATTAATACATGAAAGTGGAAGAGATGGATATTGAAGAAATTCACATAATCTAAAATAAAATTTCCTTAAATGAGTTGTTTTTGATAAAATTAATTGTTTTAATAATTTACATTTACAGAGACTTATAATTTGAATAGATGTTGGAAGAGATAAAATTTCTATTCCATTTACATTATAAAATAATAATTTATTCAAATGAAGAGAGTTAAGAAAAAGATTTGAAGATAATACACAAGAATCACAACGAAGATAATTTAAAGAATGTGGAAGATATTCTAAGTCTTGATATTGACATAGATTTTTTAAATATAAAGTTTTTAAAGGACAATATTTAATTGTTTTATTAATTTGAGTATTATTAAGTGAGAGTGAAGTAAGTGTTGTAGGATATTTTGAGAGTGGTAATATATTAACATGAATAAGTTTCATATTTAATATATTAAATGATTTAAATTCTATATAATTACTATTTTCTATAATTATTTGTGATGTAGATTTTGGAAGTATTATTTCTTCATCAAATATACAATTTACAAAATGAATTTGTTTAAGAGAATTAAATTTTAAATAATTAGGATGAATATTTGTTGAAATTTTAAGATTATTTAATTGAAAACAATTTTCTAATGATAAAATATTTGGTATTATTGATGATATTGTTTGATATTGTATATTAATTGAATTAGGTATTTTTATTGATGATAGAGGGTTATATGATTGAATAGAAAAATTAGGTTCTATTTGAGAATTTGTTCTAGATGAAGAAATAATTTTATCTTCAGAATCTTCAGTATATTCTATTGTTTGTGAATTTTTAATAATAATATTTTTTATAGAATCATCAGAAATGAATATACCATCAAAAGAAAGAATATCTTTATTTTCAATAAACCAATTTGATTTTTTAATACTAATAAATCCATTTTTACTAATAATAAATTTTGATTTCATAGAAATTTCATTATAAATAAGTCGTTTACATAATGGTAATAATATATTTTCTTTATTTTCAATATTACATGAAAATAATTTTAATTCAGTAAGTGTAGATGGAAATTTAATTTCATTACAATTAATAGAATGTATTTCTAATGATTTTAATTCTGTTAAACAAGTTAAATCATAGATATTATATTTTGTTTGTAAAATTGAAGATTTTGATAATATTAATTTAAAAGCATAATATTTTTTGATAATAGATTGAATTATATTAATATTAGTTGTATTTGGTAACCATAATTCTTTTAATCTAATAATATTATCATTTTGAATATTATTTTGACCTTCTACTGAAATAATAAATTTGTATGCATTAAAGAGAATTAAATCTTTATCTTTCATATAATTTGCTTGATCAAATATAAATATAGTTTGTTGAGGATATTTTAATAAAGATTTAGTTATTAATGTTATTTCTGGATAATGACAACGAACTAACATCCATTTTAATTGTTTATTTATTTGTTTTAAACGAATAAAATTACATTCATTTGAGAAATAACAATCAATTTTTGTTAGAGAAGTGAGTTGAGTAAATTGATTATTCCATTCTGATCGTTCAATAGAGATAATTCTATTTTGAATTGAATTAAATAGAGTATATTGTTTTTTATTGGTTAACCTCATACCAATAATTTTAAAAGAAAGATTTAAGAAACTAAGTGAAGGAAGTGAACAAAGTAATTGAAAAGAACAATAAATTGTTTTTAATCTTGGAAAAGTTAATTGATTTAATTTTAATTCAGATCGATAATAATCATATTTTTCATTATTAATATCAATTTGATTTTCTAATAATCCATGTTTAGATGAAGTTTCAATCATTTTTCTGATTTCTTTACTAACTTGTTTTAATAATATTATATCTTTTATATTTAAATATGGTATTACATAAAATAAACCTTCTTTTAATTTGTTTCTATTTTGATTAATAGAAAAATTAAATTGATATTTATGTTTATGAATTAATGTACATGAACGATAAGGAGAAAACATTTTAATCACTTGGTTTTTTAGTTTTGCTTTTCAGTTTTCATTTGAAATTCTATTAAAAAAGTAATATAATACAAAAAAATAAAGAATATTCAATTTATTTTTGATTGTAATGATTTAATTGTTTTTTGTAAAGAAAATATTCCAAATTCTATTCTTGTAGTATTACGTTCTAATCCTCCATCAATGTCTAATTCTATTTTTTCATTTCCTGATGTGATATTACAAATTTTATTTGCTTTTTTTAATTGTTCTTTGTCTTCATGAGTTAATCCATTTAATATTAATGATCTCACATTGAGAAGATTTGATAAAATTTGATTGAGTTTATTAATATAATCTGTTATTTTAAATGGAATTATTGGATACTTCGAAATAAAATGAATAAAACTTACTACATCTACAAGTTCATCAATAATTCCAATAACTCCAAATTTATCTAAAGACATATATTCATTATTATTTAATAATTTATTAATAATCCCATCAATTTCAGAAAATACTAATGATGGATTGTTAAAACAAGGTAATTTTGGATTATTAAATGAAAATGATATAAATAATCGAATAATATGAAGAATATAACTCCATAAATGACGATATTTAATAGTGTCAAATACTTTTATAATTAAATTTTTAATTGATTCTGAATTATGAGAAAGAATATAAAGTTGGAATAATTGAGCTGCTTGTCTTTGTTGTAAAATATCATTAGTTTGGATAGATGTGATTGAATTGTGTAAAATAGAAATAACATCAATATCTAAAGTATTTTGGTTATAATTCATAAGATATTGTAAAATGATAATTGAATGTTGAGAAAATAAATTACAATGTTTAATTGCATCTTCAATCATATGATATATTTTTGAAGTATTGAGAATAAGTGGAATAGGTAATTCAAATCCTATATATGTAAGTAATTGTTGAAAATTAAATGAAAGAATAATATTTGGTAGGTTAGTACAATTAATACAAAATGTTTTGATTTTAGTTATTAAAGAATTATTTAATATTTGATTTTTAATAAGAAGTAATATAATGTATAATGTTTCTTTAGATGGTTGAAGAATTTTAATAAAAGATTCAGTAATATTTTGAATTATCTTTTCATTCTTTTTTTCATTTGTTTCATTAATAAGATTCATGATTTGTTCAATATTTTTATAAGTATCTTTTAATGATTTTTCTAATCTTTGTTTAGGAATTCTTTCAAGAATAGAAGGAAGATAAGTGAGTGAATGAAGTAATGTATTAATATTATCTGTATAATTAATTAATGATGTGTGAATAAGAAATAAATCTCTTGGAGAAGCATTAATATAAATTGAATCAAGAAATGGTGAAACACTTGTTTTTATTGATGTACAACATAACGAATGTAATACAACAAGTATTTCTGCATTATATACAACAATATCAAGTAATTTATCAATATTTTGTACAAGAAAAATAAATAATTTTTCTAATTCTTTATCAGTTAAATTTAATTCATTTGTAAAAAGATAATTTAATGAATCTTCTATTTTATTTTGATCATTTAATTTAATTGCATTTCTAACTTTTAATATTGATTCATGTTGATTTGAGAGAGTGTTTAATTGCATTTAAGAAGAAATGAAAACAAAAAAAAGATAAAAAAAAACTAAAAAATTTAGAAAAAAAAATATATATATATAAAAGATGTCAAGTTCAGACCTTAGCTATGATATTGTTCATTCACTTCCTTCACGTGCTTATAGTTCTTCATATAGTTCAGATAAATTATTAGGAAGATCAAGACATAAACCATTACCATCTGAATATATTTCAATGTTTACAGGATTTTTTGTTGTTGAATTTGATTTAGAAGATGGAGAAGTAATTATTTTTAAACAACTTAGTAATGAACTTAATAATGGAGTAGAAAAAGAACTTGTTAGAGTTTTAATGGGATGTGATTATTCTGCAGATACAAATGTTTCAATTGATCCAAAAAATCCACCAAAAGAACGTCAAAATTTAATTTTAACACATTCTATTATGAATTTTCATTGTATCGTTTGTTTAATATATTTTAATAAAAATATAAAATAATTATTATTAACAAATTATAGTCTGTTCATTTTTCAGTATTTAATCCAAGTAATAAAAGAGGATATGTATCTACAATTTGTATTTCAATACTTCAATCTAGACAATTTTCTTGTCAACAAGCAAAATTTGTAAAAGAAGAATTACAAAAATGTTCAAAACAATTACAAGAAATATCATATTCATATTGGAATGGTACAACACAAATATTTGAATCACCATTAACATTTAGTGAATTAATTAATATAGCATTACAATCTCAAAATGGATTAAATACAATATTAACATCAACATCAAAAATAGTATTAAATTCACATATCAATACTTCTTATGATTCATATTTTAGTAATATTACTTCTCCATCAACAGTACTTACTTTAGGTAATTTTGCATTATGTAATTCTAGTTTTAATAAACCTATTCCTCATGATTTTCCATTTCCACCAATTTTTCCTTTATATCAACCATCATTACGTTCTCAAATTTCAGCAAAATATTCATTTAATGATATTATTGAAACTATGCCAAAACTTCTTCCTCATTTAATATTAACAATATTATCTGGTTGTAGAATTACTATTTTTCAATCAATACCAATTCTTAATACATTTAAATTAAAAGAAATAGCTGATTTTTTAACTTCACTTTGTATTGGAGGAGTATCTTGTGCTCATTATTCACCTATTTTAAATGATGATAAATCATTTAATGGACAAATTCTAGTAACAACATCAAATACATTTACTGGAAATGATGCAGCATTAGATTTATCAAAAGGATTTAAAGGTTTATTTTATGAAGGAAAAGGATTATTAGATAATTTTATTTCATATACTAAAGAAGGTGGTCAATTTCTTGAAGAAAGATATTGGAATATAGTATTAGATTATTGGGGACTTACTGTACGTTGTTTAGCTGGAGAAAGTATTCCAACTAGTCAAGACAAATATGTTATTCAAAATTTTATTCGTCGAGTAGAAATAGAAAGAGAAGCAAATAAAACAGGAAGAATAGTACCTAAAATTCCAATTTTTTCACCTACTTTATTTAAATTTATTCCAAAGTGAAAGATTTTATTTTAACAAATAAATTGATTTTTGTAAGTTTTATTATTTTTATTAAAATTTTTTTTTCTTTTTTTCTTTTTTTTTTTTTTTAGAGAACTTAAAATTTAAAATTTTTATTTATTTATTTTTAATTAAAAGAAATCAAAATATGAATAAAGAAACATTTTATAAGATTATAAAACAGATTAGAAATGAAGATCAAATTTATCAATTGATTTTTGGAAAAGATATTTGTTTTGATGAAATTAAAGAAAAATGTAATTCTCTTATTCAAGAAGAAGGATGTAGAAATAATGGAAATTCTAATTCAAGACATTTATTATATAGATGTAAAACATGTGAAAAAACAACATCAAGTTGTATTTGTTGTCAATGTTTTGATAAAACAAAACATCAAGGACATAATTATTATCCATATTTATCTATGTCACAATATACATGTGATTGTGGAAATGAACTATATTGGAAAAAAGAAGGATTTTGTAATAAACATCAAGATAAATTTAATGGAAATATTAAAGAAATTATTCCAAAAGAAATAAATTATTGTTTAAAATCACTTCCTATATTATTTCAATATTCAATATCATTTCTAATTGAAAAAGATAATAATGGAGAATTATCTATGATATTTAAAGTATTATGTCAAATTGATAAAATTCCTTATTTTCATAAATTATTTATTTCTTTATTAAATGAAAAATATTTATTTCCATTAGATTCATTACTTTATAATAAATATAATTATCATTCATTAACATTATTTCAAAGATATTTTGAATTATCTTTTGTATATCAACAACTTCCTAATTCTATTCTTAACTTTCTTATTTTATTTCTTACTAATATATATGAAATAAATTTTGATTATACTTCAATTTATGATTTAGCTATTGCATCAATTTATTTTGATTATTCACCTAATAATGGATTAGAATATATATTTTCTGGTTTTATTTATGATAAATCAATTATTGAATATTCTCTTTTTAAATCAGGAAGATTTCTTCAGATAATGGATGTTTTTATTAATACAATTACAAATTATTCTAATGGAATAATTAATGATAATATTTTAAAAAATATTGAATTATTACTTGATTATATTATTGGATCATTAAATAATGGAATTAAATATCAATGTTCATCAGAAGAATTCATTAAAGTATTAGAACTTATTTGTTGTTGTTCAAATCTTTTTCCATTTTATATAAAAACAGGAGAACATGAAGAAAATGATCCAAATCATTTTGAATATGTTTTTCCTCTTTTATCTTCAATATTATTATGTTTTAGTTTAATAGATATCTTTGATATTAATGATTTTTATTTTAATAATTTTAATTTAATTCATCAAAAATTTATGAATCATATTAAATCATATTTAAATAATGTTCCTTTTATTAATATTAATGGTACTAAAATTCATTTAAGAAAAGTTGGAATTAATCAACAAGTATCACCATTATCTGGAATTAATTATTTTTATTCATTAATTCTTCAAAAATTAATTAATAAAAATCAATTAGATAAAATTTCAATTCCTAATGAAGATGCAATATTATTATGTGAAACATCATTTATTTCATTACAATTTATTCATCAATTTTCAAATAATATTTATATTAGAAATAATATTGATGTTGAATATCATTATACATTTTATATTGATCTTTTTTTACCTCATATGTTAAATGGAGATTTAAATATTTCTAAATTAATGTTAAAATATATTACTATAGAACAATTCATTTATACATTATTAATTATGTTTAATGTAATAGAATCAACAAATGAAAATATTGATTTGAATATTTCTCAATTTAATATAAATAATTTTAGTATATTATTAAATGTTTTAATTCAAATAAATAGAACTTCATTAATTGAAAAAGTATTTAATGATGAATATTTCATTAAAAATATTATAGCACATATAATAATAGCAGGAGAATCAAATCCAACAAAAATATCTGAATTTATTCCTTTTTGTGAATTAAATATTAATCAATTTTATAATGAATTAATTATTAAAAAAGGTGTTTTAAAAGAAAAATGGTTAAATAGAATAAATCCATTATATCCTTTTTTACAAACTGAACTTCAAGAACAATTAAAATTAAATACATTATTTGGTGATAAATCATTAAAAAATAATAGATATTATTTTGAAGGATTAACTTGGAATAAAGATTTGTTTAATTTTATTACTTCGTCTCTTTTCTGGAATATTATTAAAAAAGGATTATCTAATGAAAATATTACATTTATTCTTATGTTAATTACTGATATTAATTCTGAAATACAAAATGGAATTTGTTCTATAGAAGATATTAAATATCTTGGTATATTTAATGATGAAAATATTACTTTCATTACAAAATTATTAAAAAATAATTATACTCAAATTAAAGATTTTGAAATATTTATTAAAGGAATAAATAATCTAAGTGTAAGAAATTTATTAAAATTTGAGTCTTATATTGTTATTCCAACATCAGTAAAAACTAATAATATAACTAAAGCAAATTTATTAAAAAAGAAAGTATTAAAAAAAATGAATGAAAAACAAACTACATTTACATTAAATGAACATCTTATTGAAGAATCATTATTAGAAAATCAAAATGAAGATTTTTGTGTTATTTGTCAATCAATTAAACAAAATCCATTAGGAAGATTTATTTATTATGATCCTGGATATGCTTTATTAATTCAAAGAAAAAAAGAAGGTGGAAAAAATAATTCAGAGTATGTATTTACAACTTGTCAACATCATATTCATGAAGAATGTTTTATGAAATTATTTAATCAATATACACAATGTCCAATATGTAAAAGTAAATTTAAATTATTTTTACCATTAAGTAATCAAATTTCAATTATTAATGAAAATACATTTAATGAAAAATATAATTTAATAAAAATTGCATTTAATAATAATAATAATAAAATATTTAATGTATTATTATCTTGTTTAATTTCAACATTAGAATCATTAGAATTAACTCATTTTGAAAAAATTGATATTCATGAAGATGAATTTGATATTATAAAATCATTATTTATTGCATTAAAATCATTAACAATCAAATCAAAATGTTATTTAGATGATTTCATTAAATATTCTAATGTAAATTCACCACTTTATCTTTATATTATTTTAAGACTTTATAACCAAGATATTCAATTAGCATATATTCAAAATGTTAATAATATTATGAGTATTATTGCTAAAATAAAACCATCATTATTATCTCAAAAACAAATTAAATTTATTAAACCTAGAATAAATAATATGAATATTATTGGATTATCTGATTGTATTAATTGTGAAGATGCTGTCAATAAACTTTCTATTTCATTTGAACATTGTATTCAATTAATAGAATCAATACTCAAAAGTATTCCAATTATTGATGAAGTACCATTATTGAAAACAATAAATTATATTAATTATGCAACTGGAAATGAACATTATACATTCATACCAACTATTCCACAACATATTTCATTTATTGATTTACCAATAACTTTTGAAGGAGTATTAAAAAAGTATTGTTATAGTAAATGTGATAGTTGTGATTCTTTTATTTCAGATGTTCTTTTATCAAGAATATGTCTTTATTGTGGAAGAGTTATTTGTACTAAAAGAAAATGTTTAGAATATCATTCACATCAATGTTCATGTGGATTTAATGTTATGTTAGATTTGTATAGTGGAGCATTTTGTTTAAATTATCGTGGTAAGACAAATGGTGTTATTGTATATGAAGATGAATATGGAGATTATTTTGATCCTAAAAAACTCCTAATCCCAAAACTTTCGTTAAATCCACTAAAAGTTAAATTGTTTGTTCTATTTTATTTTTATTATTCATCTGTTGATTATTCATATCTTTAGATTTACTAAACTCTACTTTAAAAACACAATCTTTTCTGATGGAATAACAATTAAATTAAAGTAAAAAACTAGTTATGTTGTTTATTTTGTTATTATTTTCATTCATTTTCTATATTATTAATTATCAAATGCTCTTATTGAGACTATTTTTTAATATTTATATTTCTAAATCTTAAGAGTACATCCAATAAAGTGACTTTACTAGTGTTTTAAAGTAATGTCATATAGATATTTAATATCAATTTATCAACAATTGGTTAATTATTAATTTCAATTAAAAAAAAAAAAAACATCTCATTCTAAATAATTTAAATACTTTAATTGTATTCTTTAAATGTCTCAAGAAATTATTAAAACTGTGGTATTCAGAGTTCATTATACAACATCCATATTATGAAATTTATCTTCTTATATTTCATATTTCTGACCTTATTTCTGTGATAATACCAATTATCTCACTATGATAAATTTAAATAATTTATAAAGTACTTTATTGTATTTATTATATTAATAAATAACCATTAAATCATCTAACACTATTGTCACCAATTATATTTATAAACAACACAAATTTCAATGAAATAAACACTACATGAAAATTAAAATGTGATGTTTAGTATATTCTTTCAAATAAAAATACATCAATAATTGTTGGTTATTGAGTTAGTTAAGTACTAAATGATAAAGTTGGTACATTTAATTAATTTAATAAAAAAAAAACAATTAATTAAGTATTAATAGTATTTGCTTTTATTGTTTATTCATTTGGAAGATTATTCAGATCATATTAATATTTCTAATAACTCTACAATGTATGATTGATTGTAGTAGAGTCAATGTTCAATGACATCTATCATATATTTAATTACAAGATTTTTAACTTCTTTTATGTTATCAATTTTTAATTCTTTTATTAATCTCATCTTTCTAGATTTACTAGTATATTTATTGAGATTAATACTCCAAATTATTTTAACATCTCTTATTTACTTTGTTCTATTTTTTATTTCTTTATACATATTTCTTTTCTTTAAATACAATCCATTAATATTGTGGTCAATAATAAAAGTCATATCAAATAATAGACCAGTTTTATTCTTTTTATATATTACATATATAGATGGTATTTTATGATATATCAATCACTTTTTGATATTATTTGTTTGTTCCATACCATTTAATGTCATTGTATTGGAACATTGTTTCATATGTTGATTTCTTGTATTTAATAATCATATAAAATAATAAAATAGAAGAATGTAAAGAAGAAATATGTATAATCAGTGTTATTGTTATTTATTATATTTTGAATTAGAAATGAAAATATTCTTATTATTTTTATCTTTTCTTATCATCATTCTTTTCTTCTTTTTATTCTTTATTATTACTTTATACTAGATAATCTCTTATTATTTTACTATTCTTTATTTATTATATGTCTTATTATTATTCCTTCTTATTTATCGTTGTTAATATGGAATGAATAATAATAATAAAGTTTAAAAT
>NW_001853460.1:0-15710 GCF_000209125.1 Entamoeba dispar SAW760
TGTCATAAAGAATTAAGTAGTATTGATAAGGGTCACAATAACGAAATGGGATTAATCAACACAATTTATTCATTATGATAAAAAAGATAAAAATAATAACAAAAGATGAATAACAAAAAATAAAATTGATAATAATAATAAACAATTATGATTAATTACATAAATAAGAATAGTATATTATAATTAAGAATGAAGTGATGACATCAACAGTCACAATTTTTACTATATTACTTATTGTCACAAATATTTAGTGTCACAACGCACCTTCGGTGCGTATGGCGCGTAGCGCCATTGTGACACTAAATATTTGTGACAATAAGTAATATAGGCAAATTAGGGTTAAATAGGTACCTCGAGGGTTAGTAAAAATAGATATAGTAAAAATATACTATATTTTACTATACTAGTTATGAGGTCATACTTATTGTCCCAAATATTTAGTGTTGAATTCTCGTAAGAATTCGGGAAACGTCATCCTAACGAGATCTTAGATAGGGTTACACCTACAATATAGTTAAATTATAGTTTAATAATAAACTATACTAATATTTAATGACCCTACCATCTAGATATGGTCATTAGATAAAGTAATGTATGGTATACCTATTAGTAATCATGCTGATATATTCGAAGATGAAAGTACAGAGATAGAAGAAGAGAATGTAACATTAAAAGATATTGTTAGTTTAATAAATGATATTATCCATGTATCTGAAACATGTCATGTTCTTGATGGTGGAGTCAGTATGTCGTTTGGTAACATACCTTTATCCACATTTAATAAGACGCTTACAAAACATCTTGATGTTATTGATACGCTTAAGAGAGAAATAAAAGAGTTTGAAAAGAAGAATAAGCTTATAATAACTCGCTTAAGAAGTGAAGAGAAGAAAGAAAAGGAGTTAACTCAAAAGGTGAAAGAAGAGACAAAACCTAAAAGGAGGAAGACTGAATTATTATAATTCAATTAATTGAATTAATTTATTTTAGTTGTTTTATTTTTAGAAAATGTTATTTGTTTTTTGTTATTGTTTTCTAAAAATAAACAAATTTGTTATTTAAACGCATAATTAGAAAAAGCATTCAATTAAAGTGCTCAATGTCTGGTTGATAATAACCAGTACGAATAAGAGAGAGAAGATAAACTAGAGGCTCAGAATCAATTAAGTTAGACTCGACGTCTTTAATAAGGAAGTCGAGCCACATGAGTAAGTACTTGGTCGGATATAAATTATACTCGTGGTCCCATATACGGAACCAATAGACCAAGCCGTAGAGTACTATCTCTACCGTTTCATCTGTGGCTCGACTCAACTGCTCTCTCACCTCTCTAGCAACAGCGGTAAGCAAAATAGAGAGCTTTGTTTTAGGTTGAGTGTATTGCATTGAATGCCAATAACATTATTAGCTGCGTTTAAATAACAAATTAGTGACTGATATGAGGTAGGATATGAGGTAGTAGATAACTTTAAACTATACTTAATAATAAAAGTATAATAAGATAAAAATAGAAATTGTCTGTTTTGTCTCTTTGTCTGTCAAAATTGTCTGTTTGTCTGTTTGAATGCCTACCACATCTAGATATTTAAACAGTCACTTACGAATAAGAAACATCATGGAAGTCGAGGATAAAATCCAAAGCACTAAAATGGAGAACGTTCCAGTAAATGACTTGAACGAATTCTTCGTGGACATGTTCGAACTCAAGGACATGTGCGATGACTTCGTGGAGTTATTTAGAAAGGAGGAGCGTTATTACTCCAACGAGGAGAAATACAATGAGCTCCTCGAAGAAGAAGCTATAGTGCTCGATTCTATCCACAACCTAACGGATGGAATAAAAGAGCGCTATCAGCATGTAATAGATGCATTCTATGAAAGAAGAGTGCATCGTATGGAGGCTAGAATGATGAAAGCCTTCGATGAAGTGGCAAAGAAACCACGAATGCCAAAACAAGAAGATAATTAAATTTAATTAAATTCTTTTTATTAATATTTTGTTTAATTAAAATAAATAATAAATAATAAATAATAAATTAGTCTTCAATATCGTTAACAAAATTGAAGTTTTCCAATAATTCCAATAAACCTCCAAGTTTATTAAAACGTTCGTCTTTTCTGCAAGAATCGACGAAACCTGTAATGTAGAAGAACAGGATATCACTATAATTATAGTGAGTCTCCTCGAATCTCCTCATAAAGTACATGATAGAATAGATTAGACATTTAGAGTCCAAATCTATAGTATCATTATCGAGGAGACCTTTACAGGTTTCGTCGATATCTTGCACTATGGATGTAAGAAGAGGGAACATGAAATGAATTAAAAAGTGCCCAACTATAAATAACAAGTAAAACGTGTACTCCACAGATAAACAGACAATTCTAAAATTAAAATACTATAAAAATATTATACTTATAGTAAAACAGACAATTGATATCCTCATACAGTCATTTAACAGCCTCATACAGACAAATTAGAAAATTCCTACTATTATAAATAGAAAACTATTATAAACAAAAAACAAAGGAACAATGTCACAACCACAAAACAGATATTATGAATTCAAAGCCATGCACGGCTTTGTTACAATGAACTTTACTCCAGCACAAAAAGTACCAAATAAAGAGACAATAAAAAATGCCATTGAACAAAGGTGTTCTACAAGAAATAAACAAGCACATATAAAATACCTAGCCATAGGAAAGACCACACAAGGCTCAAATAAACACATTCATGCTTTCTTTGAGCTAGAAGAAGTAGCTCATACGAGAAAAAGGCCATTCGTAAATATAAATGGAAACTCCGAATTCATTAGATTTGAAAAAATAACAGAAAATAAAAATTATGATGGTTCATTTAACGCCATCATCGAATACCTTAAAAGACAAAAGGAAAAACATCCAAATGAAGGAGCCGTATTCGAAGAGATAGGAAAAATGGACAAGAATAAAGGTAGATTAGGTGATATTGACATAGGAAAAGCACTTAAAATGCCAGACTTAGAAGAAGCCCATGCATTCTTAAAAAATATCAGCTTAAAAGGATACATGAATAATGTATCTAAGTTTGATAGTGTATGGGCTCAAGAACACAGTAGAGACACTACTAATAGAATAAAAATTAAATTACAACCATGGAAAGAAGATAATCCAGTTGTAAAGAATAGCAGAATATGGCTCAATTCAGCATTGAGCGGAAGGACAAAGAGAATAAAAACATTAGTAATTGTAAGTGACACCAAAATGGGAAAGACGGAATTTGTAAACGATTTACTAAAAGATCTAAAAGTAGACGAATTCAGAGGAAGGTTTATGATGGACGGTCATAACGAAAGCTTAAAATATGACATTAGACTCTTCGACGATGCAAACTTGAACGACATTATTTGGCCAGAATTTAAGTCATTAATTAGTACTCGCGGAGAACAAATTACTATCAATGTAAAATATTCACATGCAAGAGTGACATCGATTCCAACAATTTTAGTACTTAATCCGGGAAGTTGGAAAGCATTACAAAAAACGGCAAAAGAGTATGAAGACTTTGACTGGCTAGAAAAGAATTCAGTAGTACTCTTTACTAAAGAGAAATTATTCAAAGAGCCTCCACCTAAAGAACAAATAGAACAAAATAAGAACAAATATGATGGTTTAGATCCAAAATTGGTAGAAATGCTTTTAGAAAATGAAGTAGAAGAAGACATCGAATTAGATGATATGGGAGATGATACAATAGATGGATTAGATGATGCAATATATCAATTAGAACAAGAGAGTCTACCTCCTCCTATAGTATTAGATCAGCCATTAGAAGAAGTACCATCAAAAAGAGTAGCTGTAGATGATCACGAAATACAAAAGAGATTTTTCGACTTAACAAAGAATACATTAACTGAAGAAGGAAATAATAAATATATAACAGTACAAAGTGGCAAGAAAATAAGAATAGCAGATGAAGATAGTGAAATAGAAGAAAGTGAAGATGATCCAGATGCTCTAGCAAACAATTGGAATACAGGTAATTTTTAATTAACTGTTTTTTATAATTCATCTTTTATTTTTTATTCAATATGAGCTATTGGCATAGACCTAATGTATTTAGAAGACGTTGGGGTAGTTACGGAAGTATAAAAAATAATTGGTATTCCAATAACTACTCCTTAAATTCAATAAATGATAATTATGATCCTGATGCAGGAGATGAAGATTATACAGAAGAAGATGATGTAGATCTACATCCAAATGTATACACAGAAAATAGTTATTTTGATCCAGATAATGAACCAGAACGAGCAAATAAACCAGACATAATAGACGAAGAATACAATAAAACAGAAGAATCTCTTTTTGATGATCCAGACTATGAAGAATACAATAAAGAATTTGGAAATATTGAACAACCAAACGATGAAGAAGAACAAAATATAAAAAATGAAGAAGAAGATACTCAAGAAGAAATTGAACCAACATATGAAATAGTTAATCCAAATAATCCAGAACAAGTCTATACTTACGATGACAATACAATTAAAATACTTGATGGTATTATTGACATTAACAACGATCAAGAACTAATTAACGTACTCAATCAAGTAGACCAAGACATTAAAAACAATAATAGAATAATAGAAAATGATAATTCAGAAGAGCTTATAAATGACATTCCTATAGTAATTACAAATGAAGAAGATAAAGTAATACTAGCAGATAACATAAAAGAAGAAAAAATACCATCAATACTAGAACAATTAAAAGAACAACCATTACAAGAAGAAATAGAAATACATAAAGACGTTAAAGATCCTGATAACTTTATAATACCACCAAAACAATACAAAGAAATAAAACCAATGGATGATGATGAAGAAGATGAAAAGAATAGAAAAAGATATAGAAAGTTAAATGACTTCTTTAATGATAATTATAAGAAAAGAGGAGATGATAGTTCTTCGGATAGTGAAGATAATAGAGAAGATGGAAAAGGTAAAGTTAAATATCAAGCTAAAAGACCATTTGAAGAGAAACTAACATCAACATTCTTTAATCCACCTAGAATTAATAACTTACCACCTCAACAACCAATACAAGAGATTGTACCATATCAACAAATGATAATTAAACCAGAACAGAAAAAGAAAAAGAAGTCTCCCAAGAAAATACAAAATAATGATGACGTCAACGGTAATAAACCTGACGACGATTCTAAAGGTATAAAGATTAAATTAAACGAATTAGAAGAAAGAGAATTAGTATTAAAAGAAGCTAAACCTGTACCAGACTTTATACCTTTAGAATCCGTCGATATACCAAATGAAGTAGAAAATGAAGAACCAATACTAGAAGATGATGAACAAGAATTAGAATGGTATGATGACCATATGCCAGAAGAAATAAAATTAGATCCTGTACCAGAAGATGCTAAATATTGGCAGAACTTTAAACATAATTCAGAAAAGAAGAAAATAAATTATCCAATTCAATTACTTGATGATAGAACACAAGGTAATTTAGAAAGACAAGCTAAAGAATCAAGAAAACTCCAACGAAAAACAAGAAAACAAGAAAAGATCAAAAAGATGAAAGATCCTATAAATAAAATAACACAAATAAATAAATTTGTTAATAAGAAAATTAAGAAATACTTAAAACGTCATCCTCTATTAATAGAAGAAGAGATTCCCGAAGAACTTATCGAACGATGGCAAGAAGAAGCACTCCATGATTACGATTATAGATTACTAATGTTAGAATCAGAAGTTATAATTATACAACAACCACCTTCTACAAAAAGAAAAGAACCAAACGAAGAAAAAGAAGAGAAAGAAGAGAAACCAGAAATAGAAAAAGAAGAAAACGATTACCCGTTAAATCTAATTATAGAAGAAGATAGTGAAGCAGAAATACCTGTAGAACCAGTAGAACCATTAGAAGATCCACAGTTCGACTTTGCCACATCAACAATTGGCGGGGGAGATAAAGTAAGAACTAGATAATTGACTATTTAAAGAACCGTTTTAATCTGTTTAATCATACCATGACTACAAGCATCAGAGACATCATAGCCGATTTTGCTTTGGGCAAATACAAAGAAATGGAGGACGAAGAATTAATAGAAACAATAAACAAATTGATGTATATAATAGATGATCAAACATCTACCGAAGAAAAAGTAGCATTAAAGAAGCCATATTGGTCTCTCGTCTATAGAATAGCTAATAAAAAGGGCTTAATGTGGGAATTACCAAAGAAAAAGAAAGAAGAGAAAGAAGAAAAGAAACCATACAAGAATAGATTTATTATAAAAGATAAAAAAGCAGAAGAAACAAAGCCTAAAAAAGAAGATAATTAATTATTTCAAATTGTAAATATGATTTTCGTTTTGTTTATTTTCTACAAAAACTTTACGTCCATCAGGTCGTGTATACACTTTAAAAGTATCAGGATCTGTTGGACTAATTTTCAATAAAACACTGCCCCATTCATCTTCATTTTCAGAACTACCAAGACCCTTAAGATAATTAAATCCACTACGATTAGGATCATCAGGATACATAAATCTATCATTTTTATCACGAGTCCAAGCATAATGATTTCTCATATATTCAATAAGATTACTCTTCTTCTCAAAGTCACTAGCCTCAAACCATCTACGACCACTTCCAATACGCTGATGAGTACGCATACCATAATTAATTTTATGATAATAATCATCATTACTACCAGTAAGTAATTCCCTAGGAAGTTGAATATTCAATAATTTAGCATAACGATAAGCAGCAGCATGATCAACACTAAAATCAGTTCGAATATGACGCCTCAATTCATCAGGCAATTGTTCATAAATAAAAGTAAGACGTCGAGAATTATATTCTTCAAGATCATCAGGAAGTAGTTCACCTAAAGATTCAGGAAACAATTCAAATTCATTACCATTCTTTAAAAGCTGATTTTGATATTTAGGATCAATAACAATACCTTCACTTTCAGCAACATAATGTTCAGGAGCATAATATCGTTCACCATCTTTCTTAAGAGCTCTAGCAGGAATAAAATGCAATTCATCACGTATAACAGTAGGAAGAGGAAGAGCACCATAATCTCGATCTTCTTCATACAACTTACCTAACTCCTGCTCAGTAAAAATAACATGAACATAATCCTTAACCAATGAAGGATCATCAAGCAACATTTGCTTAAGAGCATCTAAATCATCATTCTTAACATTATTACCTTTAATATACTTTTCACGCATATATTTAATATTATCTTGTGTAGTATTCTTTCTAGTAGGAACATTATCACGATTTAAACGATCCTTAACACCTTTATACAAATCCTTTCCTCCTTCACCAGCAGCAGCAGTAAGAGCGGTTCCTAACAAACTACCACCAACTTTAATACCTTTATCAAACATAGCCCTGATTAAAGAAGCATCCAATTTAGCTGCAGGATTATTCTTAATGACATCTTTCAAATCTTTAGGGAAACGTTCAGAAATATCCTTAACACGATCACCAATACTATCCTTAACATCTTTCCACCAACTATCCTTCTCCTTACTAGAACCTCCCTTATCAAACAAACTATCAGTTCTATCTTCTATCTCTCTTATTTTTTTATCAACAATCTTACCTAAATCTGGATCATACTTGTCATCAACCTTAGATGGTTTCTGTGTAGGATTATTATTAGGATTAGTAGGTTTTCTTTGCTCAGGTCGAGTAGGCTGTCTAGGCTTCTTTTGATCAACAGGTTTTCTATCTTGTACAGGTCGTTTATTTTCAGGACGATTACTAGGTTTATCCTTTTGAGAAGGTCTTCTGTCTTGTGTAGGTCTCTTATTAGTTGGACGCTGAGGTCGATTACTATCAGGCCTTCTAGGTTTAGTCTCTTCATGCCTCTTATCATAATCTCTGTTATACCTTTTATCAAATTCATTCCTCTTATCACTTGGACTTCTATCATATACACGTTGATAAGTATATGGCTTCTTATTAACAAATTTATAATTACCATACCAACCATGAATAGAACCATAACTACCATACCGTTTCTTATGTAAATTTAAACGTGGAACACCGTATAAGTCAAAAAACATTAAATTATTAAGTTACTAAGTATTGAGTTTAAACATCAAATCCCGTTATATTGACAAGATCCTGGACAACAACATAAACGTGAAACAGAACCATCATCTCGAATACAACCATGCATGCAACAACATAAAACAAGCAAAGTAAAAAGAATGAACATAAGGAGTACATCATGTAAACAACTCATAATTAAAATATAAAGATTAAGATACAAATAAATTAATTAGGAATTAATACTTTTACTACATCTAACACTTCTTCTATACCATCCATAACTTGATTTTGTCTTCTACTCTCAATAAAAGCAAAAAAAACATGAAGCAATAAGTAATATACATGAAAGTACTAACATAACAACTTTCATAATTACATTCCATGTACTATCTTTGAATACCTTTTCAACACAAGACTCAGAGTGATGACAATCACTGCTTTCTGTTGACATATTATGAATTTTTAAGTTCATCTTTATATTCAAATGATACATACACGTAATAATTGTCCTGAAAATACTCATCAAGTTGAATTTTCATTTAATGTTAAAAAAAGAGTATTAATAAAAGAAAATAAAAACTTTGGAATAGATACAACTCATATATTTTATGATTTATTCAAAAACACAAATTTTAATTCCTTCTGTAAATGTTTTAAAAGAGTAAAAATAGATAAAGCATTAGCAGTATTATCCATATCTGATATTAAAATGAAAGAAATAGGACTCAACTTTCCAACTGTATCAGTTTCATGGTTCCCTACATATATAAAAACAGAAAATGAAACAATAACACCTGAAGCACAATTAAAAATGGTTCAAAATAGTAGTCATATACAACAACAAATTTATTACCCCGGTGGAGCATTTCAAATAACAACAATTATTAAAGCACAAACTATTCAAGAACAAAACTTTTATGGACCAACAAGAGTAGAAGGTTTTTGGACTTACGATGAAAATAATATCTCTTGGAATCCTTATACAAATGAAAATGTAACTATCCCATTTTATCCTTGGTATATTATAGCAGTAGAAACAACAAATAAAACAAACGAAGGAGAAGAAGACCAAATAATAGACTTCAATCTCCAATGGTATATAACATGTTCATTCGATAGATATATTTGCACTCCAACAGAAGATGAAGATATTGAACCCAATCCAGACATAACACTAGTAGATTTAAACTATACAATTACAAACGATGACATTAATAATAGAGAAGACATAACATTAGAACCAAATGTACATGAAGCTTATGAAAAAGTAACTTTAAAATTTCAACCAAAACAAAAACAAGTAATAACACTTCAGATAACAAATAAAACTTTAAATTAATCTTTATTATTCATTTAAATGTCTTTAGTTTCTAATACAACTCTAACATTATTAAGAAAGGAAGACACTATAAACAACACTACATACAATCTTCATATGACAATAGATAATCCAACTATAACAACAACTAACAATGGAACCATTCAACTAACAAGTGACAATTATATTAATAATATAACATTAAAAACTAATGTAAAACCATCAAGTCAAACTAAAACAATTAATATTACAGAAAACGGTACTACTACTGTTACTCCAGATAATAATATACCGTATTTAGACTCTGTAATAATAAATACAAATGTACAACCTACAGAAGAAACAATAAATAAAACATATACAGAAAGTGGTTATTACGAAATAAAAAAAACAGACAATTACTACTTAAAACAAGTAAATCTAACAATAAATATACCTCAAATAAATGGAATAAATTACTCATTAGATGACTCATCAACTTACGATTTAACACCACAAGGAATGACAATAAACGAAATACAAAATGCAGCACAAGATACAACAATATTCCCAACAGATTTAACATATACAAACAATGTAGCACTAATAAAACCACTAGGAACATACCCAATAAGAATTGACACAACAGGAGCAGGAGATACAACAATAATAAAACATAAAGATGGAGGACTACAAATAGAAGAAGGAGCAGACGGAAAAACTTACAGATTTTATCCAGAAAAAAGCTATTGTTATTTAATTAAAAACGCAGATACTATAAGACTCATGGATCAAAACAATACTCATATGTTCTCAGCTACAATGAAAGCACAATCAGATACAATAGACAGTCTATACATAACAGACTCCTTACTATTAACAACATTTAAAAACGCATTCTTTCCAACTTATTAAAAATTAATTTAATTATTATTAGCAATTTTAGCTTAATAATTTTCTAATAATGCTTGTCCATCATTACTATTAACTCCAGTAACAAAGCTTTGTAATGCCTTAACAACTGGATAAGCAACAGAAGCTTGATAAGTACCACTAACAGTTAAAACACTACCAGCAGCAACATCAACAGGTGCATCAGCTCCAGAAGAAGTATTTGCATACATAATAGCTGGTGAATTAGTAGTAGTACTTCCTACAGTAGTTAACAAGGCAGTAGTAACAACAGATTCAGCTGTAGCTCCACTTTGATTAGGAAGATTAACTCCATAAACATAAAATGGTTCAGAATAAACAACAAGAGTACTTTGATCAGTTGCAACATTGATTACATGTTGAGCATCATTACCATTACCACAAATAAATACACTGAAATTATAACCAGTAACACCATTACCCATAGTCATAGCAGTTCCAAATGCAATCATAACACATGACAACTGAGTAGTAGAACCAGCTGGAATATTAATAGCAGTAGAAGCAGTACTTTGAGGAAGAACATGTACATTATTAACATCAAATAAAATAGCATCAACTTTACCAACACCTATATTATACATAACCTCATTCAAATACATCTTAAGTGCATCAACAGTCCATGAATTATTAGAAACAGAAGTAACTCCTCCTGTATTTTGTACTTGTGTAGTATAAACTGGATTACTAACTGTAACCACTCCAGCATTATTATCAACAGTCATTGAAGCAGGAATCATAGTATTATTTGTTCCACTTGCAACAGTACCTGCATTAGTACCTGCATAACCAAGTGAATTAGCATTAGGAATTGGAACAACATCAAGTGTACTCTTTCTCAATCCTCTAAGTGAAACAACCCATGACCATGTTAAATTAAATACAAGTGTTTGGCATGTAGCTGTTTGATTACCTAAAAGAACAGAAAGAAGGAAATCAGGATTCCATGCAGCATATAAAGTAGATTCAGTCAATACTTCAGCAGTCTTAACTGTTGGAAGATAAATACTCTTCTCTTGAAGTGATGAAGCAATAAGTCTTCTTGTAATACCCCATCTTGCACCTGGATAATATGCTCTACTTACTGCACTAGAATATGAACTCACTTGATATGGTCCAGGTACAATTGGAACATTAGTTATATTCTGTCCTCCTTCTGGATTGGTTACTACATTAGCAGTAGCTTTATCAATACCATTTCTATCCCATGCAGTAATAACATTAGGGAAAGTCATTGCAGCCTGACCAAATGTATTATATACAATTTCAGCTGATACTGAAACACCATCAATTTTAAATTGATCATACATTCCAGCATAATGTTGGAAGAATTCAGTACCACAAAGCAACTTAGTTACATTCCGTACTGTAGTTGCTCCATTAGTATTAGCTGGAATAGCTAATTGTACAGTCTCAGTAGCATTTAATACTACTTGAGTACTGTCTCTTTGTTGGAAGGCAGCTTTTAAATTTCCTGCCATAGTAGATTTTAAATTACGTCTTGCACGAGGTGCAGTTGCTCTTCTTGCTCTTCGCATCATTTTAATAAAATATAGTTTCTTACTATCAAGTTCTTATATAGGCGGAAGGCCATTTGTTCTTTAGATCTTTCTAAACATACCACAAGAGAACGGCATCCCTTTAAGTCGTAAAGGGACCAAAACAGTCACCCAAAGTAGTGTAACGGATAAGGGTGAGTGTGTGTTCCTCTTTATGACTTAAACAGTGGGAGGAGTGATCATAAGGTCTCTAAGAAAAATTTTAATTAAATAGATTAATGTTATATATAACATTGTTCTATTTTTACTAACCCTCGAGGTACCTATTTAACCCTAATTTGCCTATATTACTTATTGTCACAAATATTTAGTGTCACAATGGCGCTACGCGCCATACGCACCGAAGGTGCGTTGTGACACTAAATATTTGTGACAATAAGTAATATAGTAAAAATTGTGACTGTTGATGTCATCACTTCATTCTTAATTATAATATACTATTCTTATTTATGTAATTAATCATAATTGTTTATTATTATTATCAATTTTATTTTTTGTTATTCATCTTTTGTTATTATTTTTATCTTTTTTATCATAATGAATAAATTGTGTTGATTAATCCCATTTCGTTATTGTGACCCTTATCAATACTACTTAATTCTTTATGACATTAAAATATTAATCATTCTTTACGATGATTGGTGTTATATAATGTATCTTCGTTATTATTATTTATATTATTTATATTTAATATATTATTTATATTAATATTTATGTACATGTTTAATTTGTATTGAATATTTTTATGAATATTCTTTTAATTTTTTGAAATTTAATTTGAAATTTCTTAATGATGAATAAAATTTAATGAAGATGAAATAATTTCTAGATTTTCATTATATATATAATATTTATAATTATGAATAAATAATTAATTATATAAATACAATTATGATATAGATATATATCATATTAATTATATATATAATAATAGTACTATTTATATCACTTCATTCATTTTTATTCTTTCATTTTACATTTTATTCTTATTTTCTTTCATCTGATTATTGTTTTATTCATCATATTCTCTTATTTATTCTTATTTCTTATTTATTTATTTCTTTTTTTTTATTCATTTTTATTCATTATCTATTTCTTATTGTTATTCATTTTTCTCATTTCTTCATTATAAAGATACTGTCATTTCTTTATTTTATTTCTTTCATCATCTTATCATTTAACTTATTCATATTCTTATTAATCATAATCTCTTTAGTAGTTAATTCAATTAATGTTTTGATAATAAGAAATAAAATGGTAAAGAATAAATAGAATTATTATATTAATGATAAAAAATGAATATGATAAAATCCATGATATATGTTGAGTATTTATAATGATTTATTAATTTTAACTATTCATAAAATTGAACAATCAAAATTTATGAATTAATAAATGAAATGTTCATATTTATGTTATAATTTATGTTTTCATAAGTATAAAATATTAATTTTGTATGATTTTTCAATAATTCATAAAATGAAATAATTTTATTCTTATATAAAAAGATAACTATTATTTATTTCATATTATTATTAAATAATAACTCTATCATCATTTATATTCTCTCTTATTTATTTATTATTTATATTCTTTTTATTTATATTCTTTATTACATCATTATTATGAATATTATGTTTATTTATTTCTAATATTCTTTCTTTTGATCATCTCTCTTTCTATCATTATATCTTATTATTCTATTATCATTATATTTTAATTAATTTATTATTTTTTCTTTCATTCTTCATTGAAAAATAAATAATTTCATCATTCTTTATTATGATATTGAAAATACTTAACATCATATACATATTAATTCAAAATAGAAATGTAATAATATAGAAATGATATAAATCATGAAGATATTATATTGATATTTAGTAATGTAATTCAACAAATTATTGATTTTATTCAATTATCTATAAAACAAACAGTTCAAAAATTGAGTTATGTACTGTTATTCTTTGTGTCAAAAGTATTTCCAATCAATTATAATAATCTTATTAATTTTATAAAGAATGAAATAAATAAATATAATAAAACAACAATACAAAATGTAATTAATTGAAAATCACAATGAAGGGGTGCAATTGTAAATAATGTTTAAAGTGATATTTAATTAAAAACTAATGGAATTTCTCTAACTGAAAATATTTATGAACAAATAGTTTTTGAATTAAGAAGAATAACATGAATATTTTAAAATAATAATAATACAAAGAATGAATTGATTTGATCAATAAGAATATATTGATGACTAGAAAGAAATATTCATTGATATAAACATTTGGTCACGAAATTATGCATTTCATTCGTATTCATCTTTATATTATTATAATGATTTGTGAATTTGTTCATTATTTCATAATTGTTGTATAAATGTAATGAATGTATTCATTGTTTGTTTAAAACATGGTGTTTATGTTTGATAGAATATTGAAATGAATTATCATGTTGCAAATTAATTCTTGTTAATTGTTTAAAAGTTAAAAATAGTAGAAAATACAATCAGATGAAAATATTTGTGATTAAATATGAGAAGAATATATTTGTACATTATTAGTTCTATCTTTCTAATTCGATATCTGTATTAAATGAATATATCTGTTGATGAAATTGAAATAAAATAAATATAAAAAGAAAATGATAAAAGAAAGAATAAAGAAAATAATAAGAAAATAAATATAATGATTAATGATAAAATTGATGAATTATTATCATGAATGAATGTTGAAGATGAATATTAAATTCATTATTATTAATTATAAATGTTTAATTTATAATACATATTAAATAGTCATTCTTCATTCTGTATTATTGTGTTGATGTTTAAATTATTCAATTTGTTATTATCATATCATCATTTCATTGATACTTGTTATTTATTATCTTTTTATTTGTTTTATCATTTAATTCTTGTTTGATATGATAATATAAATAATTTAAATTGTATATTATCATCATTCATCATTGATAATCATCTGTGATATAATTTAATTTTCATATCAATAATTATATCATTTAAATAAATAAATAATAACATCTATTAACATATCATTATGATATCTCATCAATGTGATAAATGAAATATAACATATTTACACATTAATAACAATAAGATGATATTCATATTTATATAATCATTATTATTCATAACTAACATTTAAATTTGAATTAACATAATGCTCTTCTTTATTACTTTTCATAATGGTATTTTCACATTAAAATAGAATTAAAGGTAAATGAAATGAAATAAATAATAATATAAAATGAACACAATTATGAATGAATATACTCAACAAGTCAATATACATCATACTCAATACAATAAGATATTACAAAATGTCAACTGATTGTTATAGATTTATTATTTTACCTACTTTTTATTTTATTTTATATTTTTATATTTTAAGATAAAATAATAGAAAACAGAATAATCTAATATTCAAAAAATATATTACACCATTTTCAATTGAACATTTTATTTAGATTCATAATTTCTTCGCTTATTTTGGTTCCCATTTTTATTTAATTTCTATTTCCATTATTTGATTAATATATTGTATCATTTATTCTTTCATTTCTTGTTTTTTTCTTAACATTTTAATATATTTCAAGATGTTGTTTATAATATTCTCTTTCATTATTTCTTTCTTATATATTTTTTATTAATTCTATGTTATCTAATAAACATGGTTTTAATTTGATATTTATTCTGTAATCATTATCTCTTTTTTATTTATTCTATATAAATAATTCATAATATTATGTTTTAATCATTATCTAATGTTTACATTATTATTTAATTAGACTATTATTAATTGTGAT
>NW_001853460.1:15810-17612 GCF_000209125.1 Entamoeba dispar SAW760
AAGTGATGAAATATGATGAGAAGAAATGAATGAAGAAATTTGTATTTAATATTCATATAATCATTAAGTTTAGAAATATTTATGATTTTGTGATGAATAGACACCAATGTTTATCAAATTTATTGAGTTATGAAGATTATAAGAATAAGAAATAAAAATATAGAAAAGATATGAACAATGAAATGGTAAAAGAAGATGTTACAGAGATAAAAGAAATTAAAATGAATATACAAATTGGATATTATTAAATAATAGAATTAAAAGAAGAAGTATTAAAGTGTAGAAGAAGAGTATAACAAAGAAAATAACATCTAAAAGAGGAAATATAAATATAATATTTTATATAACTATGTTAAATATTTACCTAATATAATAATAAATGATCATAAAAGAAAATAAAATGAAAGAAAAAGAGAGATTGATACAGAAATAAAATATGGAAAAGAAAATAAAAGAAGATGAGATGAAAAGGATGAGAAACACAAATAAAGACAAAATAATAGAAAAAGACAAAAAACAAAATGAAGCAGAAAGGAAAAAGAAGAATAAGAAAAGATGAAAGAGTTAAGAAAATAAAAATAAAATGAAAGAATTAAATTAACAGAAATAATAAAAATAAAAGAAAAAATATAAGAGATTGACAAAACAATACAAACAGGATTTACTTATGTCAAAATAGAAATAGAAAAGAAAATAATAGAGAATAAAAGAAGATATAAAGAAAAAATACTGAATGAAGAAATATTTAATGTATATAAATCTAATAATAAAATTGAAAATATAATAAGTATAGATAATATAATGGAAGAAGAATATCTTCGAATAAAACAAATGGTAAAGAAGAAATAGTGAAAAGAGTTACAAAAACAAGAAGATATTCAAATAAAATAATAGAAAATAATATGAAAAATATAAGATACCAAGTTTTGAGAGGGAACTATAGTGAGAAAGAAAATGATAGAAATAGATTAAAGAAACTATACAGAATTGAAATAAGAAATTATTAACAAATAAATAAATAAAAATAATAAAATAAGAATAAACAAATATTATAAAATGATAGATAAAATATTAAATAATGATGATGTTAATAAAGAAGAAGAAAGAATGATATAAAAGAAATTAAATAACTTAAACACAAAGAGAATAAAAATATGATAAAAAATAATAAATATGAATAAAATAACTAGAAATGATGAAATAATTATAAGAGTATTTTGTAAATGATATAAATAAAGGAAATAATAAAAGAATATAAAGAAATAGAAATAAATAAAATAAAAATAAAGAAGAAGTGAAGAAGAAAAATAAATAATTGAAATAAGAAAATAATATATCAAGTATATTACAATACAAACATATCTTATTGATGAAACAAATAAAGAAAATATTATAAATAAAGTATGAAAGACAAACAAAGAGAGAAGAATATTAAGAAAGAAAAGAAGAATCTAAATAATGAAAAGAAAATAAAAGATAAATAAGTTAAAAAGTAGAAAATATAGAAATAAAAAGAGAAAAACACCAAAGAATAAGAAGATATAATAATTGTAATAATTACAAGAAATAATTATACTAAAATTAAATAAGAAATATCAAATGATGAAGAAACAAAAAATAACATGAAAATTTATATAAAAATAATAAAATAAATAAAGAAAAAGAAGAAATTTAAGAAATGATTAATAAATATGAGAATATAAGAATACATAGAGAAATCAAAGAAATAACAAAAAAGAACAGATGTTAAATTGAAAAATACTATGACCAGATATGATTCAATAATATTATTTAAAATATTT
>NW_001853459.1:0-1833 GCF_000209125.1 Entamoeba dispar SAW760
ATTTTTTTGAGACACAAAAAATGACTTATCTTAAATATACATCGTTTTTCATATAATATAAAATAATAATTATAATACTGATATATCAAATAAAATAATTGTTTTGTAGATAAAGTATTGAAGGACGTATAGATGAGTAGAGTCAATATTTTTTGTCACTGAGTCAATTTTATCATATCTCTGTAACAAGGTTGTTTTAATGAAAACTTATAAGGTAAAAAATGTTCTTGGAGGTAATCTGAAGACCTCATTTTTTAACAATTTTTTCATGATTATTTCATCATTTTATTTAACATAATTATGTATGAGAAATGAATTGTTTAGAATTCAATTCTGAACAACTTTTACCTTATAAATTTTTATACTTTCGTTGACATTTTTTGAGATATTAATATAAAAAAATAATGATTAATATTAAAAAGAAATACATAATGAAGATAAAATAAAATAAATAAATCATGAATAATAACTAATACAGATTAAGATAATTGTTAAACAGAATTTAATTTAAAGAATGAGATATAAAGATATTAAATAATTTTTTAATAGTCTTTAATAAAAATAATCATTCATATCTCAAAAAATGTCAACGAAAGTATAAAAATTTATAAGGTAAAAGTTGTTCAGATATTAATTTTAAACAAGTGATTTATTAATAAAAATTTATAAAAAATGATACTTCTATCATGATTTTTTTGAGACACAAAAAATGACTTATCTTAAATATACGTCGTTTTTCATATAATATAAAATAATAATTATAATACTGATATATCAAATAAAATAATTGTTTTGTAGATAAAGTATTGAAGGACGTATAGATGAGTAGAGTCAATATTTTTTGTCACTGAGTCAATTTTATCATATCTCTGTAACAAGGTTGTTTTAATGAAAACTTATAAGGTAAAAAATGTTCTTGGAGGTAATCTGAAGACCTCATTTTTTAACAATTTTTTCATGATTATTTCATCATTGAGCATTACCTTTGAATAACAAAAAAAGAATAACAAAAAATGACCTAAAAATAGTGAATAACAAAAAAGAATAACAAAAAAGAATAACAAAAACCCAACATACAAATGTTTTATATAACAACGAAAATTCCTTCTACACGGGGTAAATTTCAACAAAAATTGCAAAAAGACCCCCCCTACTCGAAATACGATTTTTGAAAATGCCCTTTTTGAAAAAACTACCGTTTTTTTGTTGAAATTAGAAGGAATAGAACGAAAAAAATTGATATTCCGTCGAAAAGTGAACCTTTATTACACAAAAGCTAGGAAAAACCATCGGATTAACACTAGACCAAAATTTTAAGATGGTAAAAGCTCGATTTGCCGAAAAGGATGACGTGGTTACCAACAAATATTCGGCATTTTCGGCGACATGTTTGTATGGATAATCTGAATCGTTTTCTATTTTTAGAAATTTTATAAATTATTTGTATGGATAATCTGAATCGTTTTCTATTTTTAGAATAATTCTATATTGTTTGTATGGATAATCTGAGTCGTTATCTAATTTTAGAAAAACTTTGAAGTTATTAATAAATTTATGAAGTAAAACAATAGTTTTTTCTAATAAATAACTAACAAAAGTTGTATAAATGAAAGAAAAATATTGATAGTTAAATGAAACCTGATAAAATACGTATCATTCAAAATACATTGAATGATGGCAGTAAGCCTGTCAGTACAGTTGAACAGTTTTTAAAGAAAATAAAAGAAACATGTTGAATTGTATTGATTAACATAAGGACAACGAAAGATGGAAGGAAAAAGAACAGGGAAAAGAAAAACGAAAACAAAAACGAAAGATGGGAGTTAAAAGAAA
>NW_001853458.1:0-2289 GCF_000209125.1 Entamoeba dispar SAW760
TTGCCGGGAATCGAACCCGGGTCTCATCCGTGGCAGGGATACGTCATACCATTGGACCACAAGTGCTTATAGTGTATAGATAGTCAGGAAATAGGAGAATAGTAGAATAGTAGAATAGTAGTATAGTAGAATAACAGTATAGTAGAATAGTAGAATAACAGTATAGTAGAATAGTAGAATAGTAGAATAGTAGTATAGTAGTATAGTAGTATAGTAGTATAGTAGTATAGTAGAATAGTAGAATAGTAGTATAGTAGTATAGTAGAATAGGAAAGTACTATAGTAGTAATCTAGTGTATAGATAAACAGGAGAGAATAGTCGAATAGTAGAATAAAGAAGTAATATATAGTCGAATAGTATAGTAGTAAAATAGAAGTATAGTAATAAAATAGGATAGTAGTATATAGAAGATAGAAATACTAAGATATAGAAGGGAATAATAAGTGGAAAGATAATAATAAGGAGTCTAACTCATAAACATATAAAGTTATAAACATATATAAGATATAAGATATAATATATAATATATAAAAGATAAGATATAATATATAATATATAAAAAGGAAGATATATAATATATAATATATAATATATAAAAGATAAGATATAATATATATATGGATAATATAAAGGATGTATACATAAAGAGATTAAATAATAAGAGGTTTAAGTATAATAAGATAAAAGTAGAAATGAATAAGGAATAAGATAATAATATATACATAGTTATAGTATATATAATATATATAATATATATAGTATAGATGATATTTTTTTTAGTCTAAAGGGTCATAATACATAAGTATAAGAGCATAAAAAGTGCACTTGCCGGGAATCGAACCCGGGTCTCATCCGTGGCAGGGATACGTCATACCATTGGACCACAAGTGCTTATAGTGTATAGATAGTCAGGAAATAGGAGAATAGTAGAATAGTAGAATAGTAGTATAGTAGAATAACAGTATAGTAGAATAGTAGAATAACAGTATAGTAGAATAGTAGAATAGTAGAATAGTAGTATAGTAGTATAGTAGTATAGTAGTATAGTAGTATAGTAGAATAGTAGAATAGTAGTATAGTAGTATAGTAGAATAGGAAAGTACTATAGTAGTAATCTAGTGTATAGATAAACAGGAGAGAATAGTCGAATAGTAGAATAAAGAAGTAATATATAGTCGAATAGTATAGTAGTAAAATAGAAGTATAGTAATAAAATAGGATAGTAGTATATAGAAGATAGAATACTAAGATATAGAAGGGAATAATAAGTGGAAAGATAATAATAAGGAGTCTAACTCATAACATATAAAGTTATAACATATATAAGATATAAGATATAATATATAATATATAAAAGATAAGATATAATATATAATATATAAAAAGGAAGATATATAATATATAATATATAATATATAAAAGATAAGATATAATATATATATGGATAATATAAAGGATGTATACATAAAGAGATTAAATAATAAGAGGTTTAAGTATAATAAGATAAAAGTAGAAATGAATAAGGAATAAGATAATAATATATACATAGTTATAGTATATATAATATATATAATATATATAGTATAGATGATATTTTTTTTAGTCTAAAGGGTCATAATACATAAGTATAAGAGCATAAAAAGTGCACTTGCCGGGAATCGAACCCGGGTCTCATCCGTGGCAGGGATACGTCATACCATTGGACCACAAGTGCTTATAGTGTATAGATAGTCAGGAAATAGGAGAATAGTAGAATAGTAGAATAGTAGTATAGTAGAATAACAGTATAGTAGAATAGTAGAATAACAGTATAGTAGAATAGTAGAATAGTAGAATAGTAGTATAGTAGTATAGTAGTATAGTAGTATAGTAGTATAGTAGAATAGTAGAATAGTAGTATAGTAGTATAGTAGAATAGGAAAGTACTATAGTAGTAATCTAGTGTATAGATAAACAGGAGAGAATAGTCGAATAGTAGAATAAAGAAGTAATATATAGTCGAATAGTATAGTAGTAAAATAGAAGTATAGTAATAAAATAGGATAGTAGTATATAGAAGATAGAAATACTAAGATATAGAAGGGAATAATAAGTGGAAAGATAATAATAAGGAGTCTAACTCATAAACATATAAAGTTATAAACATATATAAGATATAAGATATAATATATAATATATAAAAGATAAGATATAATATATAATATATAAAAAGGAAGATATATAATATATAATATATAATATATAAAAGATAAGATATAATATATATATGGATAATATAAAGGATGTAT
>NW_001853457.1:0-3009 GCF_000209125.1 Entamoeba dispar SAW760
TGTATTTCTTTTTATAATTAATCATTATTTTTTTATATTAATATCTCAAAAAATGTCAACGAAAGTATAAAAATTTATAAGGTAAAAGTTGTTCAGAATTGAATTCTAAACAACTCTTTATTTAATGATGTTGTAATGATAAATTGAACGATTTTATTCATCTTTTTAACGTTTGAATTGAAATAGTTTAAATAATAAAATAATATAGTTTTTTAATAGAAAAGATTTTTTGAAAAATGTTGATTTAAAAATAAATAACTTATACTTCATAAAATCTTGATTTAAAAAATGTTATTTCTACAATGAATAACAAAAAATAATCTATAAATAGAACACTATTATTTTAATAATTATTAATATCTCAAATGTACTGCGTCAAGAATTAATAACAACTGCATTTTTTAAGTGCATGATGTAAGGTAATAGATACCTAGTACTTTTTATTAAAATCAAAAAAGTGCACCTTTTTTCAATAAAATTGTTGAACTTGTATCTCATCTACAACCTCACCATTTCTGATAAAACTTTATTTTTTGGAGGTTCCATATAAAGTTACTAGATACCTAGTACTTTTTATTAAAATCAGACGCATTTAACTTCTTTCGTCTAATTTAGACAGAAACATGTCAAAAATTATCTCAGATAGAAAGCGACCAGAATTAATAATTTTTATCTTTTTGTAGAGTGCATATTAATGTGATTAATACTTAGTACTTTTTATTAAAATTGACGACATTTAACTTCTTTCATTTGGTTTAGATAAAAATAGAATAATTAATATCTCAAATACATGACGATCACAATTAATAATTTTTATCTTTTTGCAGAGTGCTTTTGAAGATAATTGATATATAGTACTTTATATTAAAATCATAAAAAGTGCACCTTTTTTCAACAAATTTGTTGAATTAATATCTCTGCTACAACCTCACCATTTCTGATAAAACTTTATTTTTTGGAGGATCCACAGAACGATATTGGATACCTAGTACTTTTTATTAAAATCAAAAAAGTGCACCTTTTTTCAATAAAATTGTTGAATTAATATCTCTGCTACAACCTCACCATTTCTGATAAAACTTTATTTTTTGGAGGATCCACAGAACGATATTGGATACCTAGTACTTTATATTAAAATCAAAAAAGTGCACCTTTTTTCAACAAATTTGTTGAATTAATATCTCTGCTACAACCTCACCATTTCTGATAAAACTTTATTTTTTGGAGGATCCACAGAACGATATTGGATACCTAGTACTTTATATTAAAATCATAAAAAGTGCACCTTTTTTCAATAAAATTGTTGAATTAATATCTCTGCTACAACCTCACCATTTCTGATAAAACTTTATTTTTTGGAGGATCCACAGAACGATATTGGATACCTAGTACTTTTTATTAAAATCAAAAAAGTGCACCTTTTTTCAACAAATTTGTTGAATTAATATCTCTGCTACAACCTCACCATTTCTGATAAAACTTTATTTTTTGGAGGATCCACAGAACGATATTGGATACCTAGTACTTTTTATTAAAATCAAAAAAGTGCACCTTTTTTCAATAAAATTGTTGAATTAATATCTCTGCTACAACCTCACCATTTCTGATAAAACTTTATTTTTTGGAGGATCCACAGAACGATATTGGATACCTAGTACTTTTTATTAAAATCATAAAAGTGCACCTTTTTTCAATAAAATTGTTGAACTTGTATCTCATCTACAACCTCACCATTTCTGATAAAACTTTATTTTTTGGAGGTTCCATATAAAGTTACTAGATACCTAGTACTTTTTATTAAAATCAGACGCATTTAACTTCTTTCGTCTAATTTAGACAGAAACATGTCAAAAATTATCTCAGATAGAAAGCGACCAGAATTAATAATTTTTATCTTTTTGTAGAGTGCATATTAATGTGATTAATACTTAGTACTTTTTATTAAAATTGACGACATTTAACTTCTTTCATCTAATTTAGACAGAAACATGTCAAAAATTATCTCAGATAGAAAGCGACCAGAATTAATAATTTTTATCTTTTTGTAGAGTGCATATTAATGTGATTAATACTTAGTACTTTTTATTAAAATTGACGACATTTAACTTCTTTCATCTAGTTTAGATAAAAAAGTTAATATCTCAAATACATAACTATCATAATTAATAATAATTATAGTTATGAGTAATAAACTATAATGTGTTTGATATTTATTACTTTTTAAAGAAATATAGATATTTAATTATTTATTGATTTTTTAACTAATATAACACTTGAAAAATATTTTATATAATTTTGAACGTAATTTATTTGTGGTATGAAATATTATATTATTATATATTTTGGTACATGTAATTTATTGTTATAAAATGTTATAAAAATTGAGTTAATAACAATTTCTATTTTTAATGAATTTTTTGTTATTCTATTTTTAGAAATAAGATAAATTCAAATCATTCTTGAATTTTTTGTTTTTAAATTTTTGAAAATTCTATGGAAGTAATTTTCTTCATTTTCGAATTTGGAAAATTTTATGACATATTATGTTCTATTTTTAAAGTAAACTATTTTCAAAAAATTTTGTTAATTATTCAAAAATTCTATTTTTAAAAGAAAGAATTCCCATTTTCAGAGTAAATTTTCTTATTTTTAGAAGAAATATCTTTAGAATTTTTACTTTTAGAAAATACATTAAAGTATCAGTAAAATATAATAAATAATATTTTAATAATTTTTAATATCAAATAAAATAACTAGTATAAAAGAGGGTATTAAAAGACTTAATAATATTTAAATTTAAAATGTCAAAAAATTGGGTATAAACCCAATAAAGGACAGATGAGAAAAGAAGAAATAAATCTTCTGTTGAAGAATTTCGAATTAAATAATTCGAAAATTCAAAATAGTTTTGGGTCTCAAAAAACCCACGAGAAACAAAACTATTTTGAGTAGTATTTAATTATGTTAAGCATTCTTAAAATAAATTATAAACATATTTACAGCTTCATA
>NW_001853456.1:0-3997 GCF_000209125.1 Entamoeba dispar SAW760
ATAATTCTTAATACAGTTACTGTATATCCTGTTATTCTTTCTAATTTAAAATCAGCAGTACATTCAGATGATGGGATATGAATGTATTGAAGGGAGTTGTTAAATGAATCAGTGATTTGATTTAAATCAATTGTTTTGTGTTTGTTTTCTATTTGGATAGTGCATAATTTATCGGCATAAGTGGCAATGGATAATACTAATGCTGGTTCATTAAACAAATACTCATAATAATTTCCATCATAGTAAGTGCATTTGTTGATCGGGAAATAAGTGAACGAATGGAAATCATCAACAACATAATATTTGTCAGCAAACACACAAAGAAACAATAATAGGGATAATATCATCTGTTGATTTGATGAATAATAATTTATATTATTTCATTTTATTCTTTTATTCTTCTTTTTATTATTCATTTTTACTTAATTAAGTTATAGAACACCAGAGTTGATAATGAATCATAAGTAAAATTAATCATTTTAATATATTCATTATATTCATTATATTTATATCATATGATTATATTCATTTTATTCATTATATTTTATATATTATTTATGTTGATTCATTCTATATTAAATTATTTTAATATTTATATTATTTATTCATGATTCATTGATTTATATGATTTATTGATATCATAATATGATTCTATATATTTTGTATTTATCTTCTTTTTGTTGATTTAATATATAATTATTTATTTATTATTTATCATCAAGATATTATAATTTATATTATATTTGATTTTTATTAATTTTAAATGATTCATTATGATTATTAATTATATTATGATTATTATATTTTAATGATGTTATAAATATTTTCATAATTACATTCATATAATGATATAATGATAATTAATAACATTATTCATATCATCTCATTTATTGATTAATATTATTCTTCATTTTACTATATTTAATTTGATAAATTCATTGAAATTTAATTATTCATTAAATATATTAAGAATATATTCTCTTGATAATGATAAAATTAAGATATTCATTATCAATATCAATAATGTTATTTTTCATATTAATGTTTTTTATTAATGAATTATACTCTAATTTCTATGATTGAGTTCATTTTCATTTTAATATATATTTTAGTTATTTATTTTATTTTATGTGATAATTTAATATTATTAATATATTCTTTATCATTATTTATATTAATATTTATTATTTTTATTATATTTTCTATTTGTTCATTTCTTAATTTCTTATTTAATTTCTTATTTAACAAATTAATTCAAAACAATACAACAAATCAATTAAAATTTTATTTGATTAATTTATTGTGTTTTATTTTATTATTGTTTGATTATTATTTCTTGTTTTTTTTTGATATTCAGTGTTTTACTCTCTTCTTCTTATATCTCCAGAATTGTCTTTTTCATAATTGTAGTTTTGATCATTTGTAATGTCAATGATGATGATTATGTTCTCAATATTTGTTGTTTATTTATCAATAATGTCATTATTTTCTTCTTCTCAATTTCTGAAATAAAAAAAAATAAACAATAAAATGATGATGATTTGATATTAATTGATTTTGTTCTTCATTTTCTCTTTGTGTATTATTTAATTCTTCTTTTATTTTTTCTGTAATCTCATAATTTTCAATTCAACTTTTTTGATATTCAATGATTTTATTTTATTTATTTCTTATATTCATCTTCAACACAACAACAATATTTAATTTCTCATAATTAACCAGGAGAATGATGAATTCATCTTAATTCATATTTCTGTGATATTTATATTTTATATTCATTTATTTTTCATTGAAATGAAATATTTTATTATTTTAATTTAGAGTTTTCTTATTTCATTATATGTAGTTTGAATATTGTTTATTTGTATTTTCATCTTTTTTATTTCTTCTTCAATCTTCCTGACTGTTTCTCGTGCTTTTTGAATCATTTCATTTGAAATAGTTCGTTCTTCTTCATTCTTTTTTGATTGAAATTATTTAATAGTTTCTTCTATTTCATTGATTTTATTTTGAAGTGTTAATTTATTATTTGTTATATTCTTCTTTATCTTGTGTTTTTTATTTATTTTATTTTAAATTTATTATTATTGCAGTTTTATTTCATTTCTTTGATTCGATTTTTGTTTTTGATTCATTTTTCATTTATTTTAATATATTCATCATTTATTTTGTTTTTTATTTGAATTCTTCTTTGTTTTTCTTTATTATTTTCTTCTTTCTTATTGAATACTTCTTGGATAATATTATACAATTTCTTTACTTTCATACTTTTTAAGTATTTCTGATTATTCTCTTTTCTCCCATTTTCTTGTTATTCTTTTAATTTTTATTTTAATTTCATTTGTTGTTAATAATTTAGATTTCTTATTATATAATGTTTATTATCATTATATTTACATTATTTTTATTTGTTTTTATTTGTATTCTTCTTTTTCTATTCACTATTTTCTTGTTATTTCTTTTATCATAATTATTCATTTTATTATTATTGAAGTTCTTTCTTTTCTTTGAACATGAATATCTGTTTGTTGTTTGATTTTCTTTACAAGATTCTATTACATTACTCAATAAGCATTACAACAAAATATAATGTAATTCTGAATTGATAAAAGGAACAAAATAAAATCAACATAGAAAAAATTGTTTATAATTCAAAATTCCTTTTTTTAACATAAGAAAATATGAATTATTTTTGGTCATGAATTAAATCGTAATAATGAAGTAAAAATTCGTCTAGATTTCCTTCTGGTAAAGCAGGATAAATTTTTCCATTATCATCTGTTATATTCCCCTTTAAAATTTCATCAAATTGTTTGTCCAATATACTATTAATTCCTCTAAATGCTTCACTTACTTTTTTCCCCCAAACCATATACCCTTGAGCTACTTCGTATGGTTTACTTATTTATTAATTTAAATTTATTTAATTTTGTTTTAATTAATAAAGAATAAAACAAACAATGGGCATGGCACAGTAGAAATAATTGATCCCATGTTTTGTATTTTATCTGCATATTTAATCATTTTGCCACCATAAGAAATTGTTCCACTATGCTCAATTTGTAATTTTTTTCTTGTTACTTTATCAAGTTTTTTATCATCTGTTACCTCACGTACATATTGAGTAATTTGTTTACCAAAATGTTCTTCTAATTCTTCAAATGTGGTGTTTGTGTCTTCTACAGTATCATGTAATAATGCACCACTCAATATCTCAATATCATTAATACCTGCATCTTTTAATATTTTACATACTTTAATTGGATGTTCAATATAGGACGCGCCATCTTTTCTAAGTTGAAATCGGTGTTTGTGTGTAGCAAATTCTAATACAGACAAGAAAAAATCAAAATCTAAATTCATTTCAAAAAAGAAATTATAAATGATTTTATAAGTTCTTGTATTTTTAATTTTTTATGTTTTTTATATATAAATAAAATCAAAAAATATATTTTAATAAAAATAAGTTAATTAAATGTTAATAGTTATATTTTCTATTGTTCATTCTTCAGTGCAGATTATTCATTTTCTTTTAACATTGTATTTTCATTATCTATAGTTTATTCTTTGATTTTAGTTGTTGAATTGTGAAAATTTCATTCCTTCATTTATTTATTGTACAACAAAGTATTTCAGATATCTTTGATTTAAATATTCATCATCTAAGTTATTATCTGATTTTAATGAGTATTAAAATTCGTCTTTACTTTTATATTTTAAGAAGAATATATCATTATCATTATATTATTATGATTAATTTTCATTTTATCATCAATCATAACAAATATAGTTTTTCATTGACAATATGTATATTAACAGATATACATGTATTCTAACAAATAAATAATACTATCACCATTATAAATAACTACACTTTTATTATCAATGATATTCAATCAACACAAATAATAATCACTGATATTCTTACCATATTGATTAATATGTAATCTAATTAATATGGTAAGAATATCAGTGATTATTATTTGTGTTGATTGAA
>NW_001853456.1:4097-7523 GCF_000209125.1 Entamoeba dispar SAW760
TAAGTATTGATGAAAGACAACAAACTTGTTGTGAAGATCTATCACACTTAGATATTCCATTTAGTAATCTTTGTGATTTGGTTAGACAAACGCCATAAATGGCTATGAGTGTAGAAGAAATAGAAGTTAAGATAAATGAAGTGATGTTAGTGGTATTAACAAATCAGTCATAGTGTTAGTGATCAGAAAAATGAGAGAATTAGAAAATATGAAGAAAGGGGTTTAGAAGAGAAAAAGGGGGAAAATGTGGTCAGTTTTAAATCAACATTTGTCAAATTCAGTGTCAATAAAGATGAATTAACACATTTCAACAATTCACTTGTTTGTAATAACACTCAATAAACATTTGAGTCGTTTATTATGAAATTCAATAACTATTTTCTATTTACTATAGACACAATTAGTAAATTAGTTGGTTTGAAGATATCTGAAGTTCATAAATTTATAGAGAGTTTAAGAAAAGACCATTTAAATGTGAATGAATATAACAAATAAGATAAAAATGATATAAAATAATACAAGAATAATAAATAATAAGAAAGAATTAATCAAAAAGAAATAGATTACAAAAATGTAATGATTCTTTTATACAACAAGTTCTACAAGAAGATAAAGAAGAGAAAGAAATTAATTATATTTCAAATGATGAGTGGTATATCAAATGTGATAAATGTAATGATAAATTAAAAGATAAAAGATAAGATATACAAATCATATCAAGCATAACACATCTAAATGTTATTTAATTTAATTCATTCCAAAATTAATAGTTCGATTAATTTTTGTTCAACTTGAATTTAGAAGAATTAATGATGACATTTATTAATATTTTAAAAGAAGTTGTATTGAATCAAATAATAAATAAATCATTTTTACATAATGAAGAATTGCTGTGAGTTTTTACACTTCTTTATTTTCAAAATCACAACAAATAACAAGTGAAGAATTATAATTTAATAAAGAAATATAGTTATACAGATGATTGAATTCAGAAAATTGAAGACATGAAGAAAAACAGATAAAAAAGAGTTAAATAAACAAAACAACAGTAATTATTATCTTCTTAACAAGAAATAATTAAAAAGTCAAGAAATAAACATATTGAACATAACAAATTAACAATAATAAATACAGATAGACCAATTATTAGAAAAGAAGAAATAAAATAAAATAAAATATAAATGAATAGAAATGGAATAAAAGATAAAAAATAAGAAATAATAGATATATCCATAATTGATATTATGATTATTGAGAAGTGATTGTTTCAGTTTCTTCAATATGCTCTATTTCTACAATAGAGTTCAATTCTAACATATGAGAATTAGAAGGTTCCTCTTCTAATGTGTTGCCAGTGTTGAATGTGTAGAACATTAAGTCTTTCATGTTTTTTATAATGATTGTTCGTAGTATTTTGTGGAAGTTGATTTGTAATTTTAGTGTTTTTAATCTTCTTACTGTTTCTTTATGTATCAACCCATTGATTGTTAATATTACAGGTATTATTTCTACATAAATTAATTCTCTACTTTGTATTAATTTCTCTTGTAGTTCTTTGTATTTATTTATTTTGTAAATATAATTTAATTCAATGTTTCTATCTTGACATATATCAATATCATTAATATATCAATTTTTTCATTGATGATTTGATAATATATATCTGGTATTCTAACATTAAAAGAATTGTCACTAACCAATAAATCATTATTGTAAGTTATAACCATTTCATTATTATTAATACACTTAGGAGGGGGCATTAAAATCTATTTCATCAAATTCATTAAAATATGTAATTAATATATGTTTATATATTTGTTTACATACATAATCGTGTTTTAATATTTGATTCTTCTTCATTACATCCTAACAATATATGGCTAATAGATGGAATTGTGATAGGACAATGTTTACAATATTTTAATATATCAATATGAAGTATTTTAGATTTAATATTTCCTGTCATAATTACTCCTTCTTGTATCTTTACTAATTTGAGGAAAGCATTCTTTTTATATTTAATGACCTCCATGTGGTTACTGATAATTTCATATTATTAAATATACAATTTATATTTCTTATATATTCACTTCATTTCTTTCAATTCATTTAAATATCTTTCATTTATTTTATTTGTTACCCATTCAAATACTTTGTTTACATCATGTTTTATTTCATTTATTTGTATTATATTCATTAATTGAAATTAATATTCTTACAAAATGCCCTCTTCATTCTTTTAATTATTCCATTTGGATTCTCTTTTACTGCCTCTATCATTTCTTTTATTTCTGTATTTGATATTTATATTTTAAATATATTCTTATTATTTCATTACAACATTCATCTCATGCTGACAGTAATCACATTCATAATTCATTTATTGTAACATATAATCTACTTTTATTGATGTTTCTACTGTATAGTTTGAGTTGTATCAATGATTTTCTTATTTGTTTATCTATATTCTCCAACTCACCAAGTTTCCATTTGATAATACAGAATCCATATCTTAATTTTGAGATTATATCGCTATTAATCTTTCTAATTGTATTGATGCTACTATATTTCATAATATTTAATGATGATAGAATAGAAGATACATCATTTAATAATCATGTACAATATTTATTAATATTTATTTTATCTCTTATTTCAATACCAAGATATTTATAAGGGTTATCATTAGTTACTCTTGGTAATTCAGCTAATTCTCCAATTATTTGACAATTGATATTATTCATTATCCCACTCTTTTCTACTTTTATTTTTAGTCCTATTGCATTAAATATTTCTTTTGTTAATTTGTGGGATTTTTTAATTTCATTGATGTTGTTAGTTATTATCTTTAAATCGTCCATATATAATATGTGGTTTAACTGGACTTGTTTTTCTTCTCAATTCATTTTAATAGATAACTTATTAATTTGTTTATCTAATTGTTTAGATAATATATCAATAAATAATACAAATAATAATTTAGATAAACTATCACCTTGTATTATTCATCTTTCTACATTAATTATACCTACATTTTGTTGATTATAATATAATTGGAGTTGTGTATTATTTAATATATATAATATACTTTTAATTACAACTAATGTGATGTTAAAATAAATTAAACATTGTTTAACAAATTGATGATTAATACTATCATATGCTTTAGAGACATCATAATATGTTTCTACCCACTTCCATTTAGCCTTGATTAATAACTGTTGGATTATAGTATTGTATAATAATCATTCTTTTGAGCATATGTATATTTTTTACATCCAATTTGGTTTTGTGATAGTTGTTTTTCAATTTGATTTAGTATCAGTTGGCTTTCTATCTTCATCTTTAATAAAGATGTGTATACTTTTAACAGACAGTTTAAACAAGTTATTGGTCTGTAATTTTGTTTATATAATTTATCTCATT
>NW_001853455.1:0-2438 GCF_000209125.1 Entamoeba dispar SAW760
ACACACATATAGTATAGACTAGTAATAATAAAGTGATAAAGTGATAAAGTGATAAAGTGATAAAGTGATAAAGTGATAATAAGGGAATAAGTTAATAAGGTAATAAGTTAATAAGTTAAAGTGTAGGTAGTATAAGTATAGAAGACAAGAACATAGTATAGTCATATAATCATATAGAATAGATATAAAAATAGATAAAGGTATAGAAATATACATAATAATAAGAACATATAAACATATAAGAATATAATAAACATAAATAACATAATAATAATAAACATAATAAAAAACATAATAATAATAAACATAATAATAATAATATATATAGAATAGATAAATAGATAAATAGATACATAATAATGGAGATGAGGGGTATCGATCCCCTTGCCCTTCGCATGCGAAGCGAAAGCTCTACCAATTGAGCTACATCCCCTAAGGTAATAATAGAGATATAAGAAATGAGAGATATAGGAAAGGAATAGATATATAGAGAAATAGATATATAGATAATAAAAAGTTAAAAGTATATATAAGAATAAGACAATATATATAAGATACAGTTAAAAGAATGCATCCGGTGGGGTTCGAACCCACGCATCTTGCGATAGCCGTTCTTGAGACGGCCCCCTTAGACCACTCGGGCACGAATGCTTCGTTATAGAAAGGGAAAAGAGTAAGAAAATGAATAGGAATAGTAATAATAATAAAAAGGAATAAAATACATAATAAGGTGTACATATACATAAGGGTGTATAAGTTGTATAAGTTGTATAAGTTGTATAAGTTGTATAGATAAGAAAGATAGTATAAGTAGTATAAATACTAAGATACATATATAATAGAAGTAAAGATAATATAGTAAGAAGTAGAATAAGAAGTGTATAAGTATAATAAACATAATAAACATAATAAACATAATAAACATAATAAAGAACATAATAATAATAAACATAATAATAATAATAATAGAAATAAGAATATAGATATATATAATATAATAATATATAAAGAAACATATAAGTGAAGTGTATAAAAAGAATGCATCCGGTGGGGTTCGAACCCACGCATCTTCCGATAGCCGAGCTTAAATCGGCCCCCTTAGACCACTCGGGCACGAATGCTTTGATATATAAATACAGAAATAATGAAGTCTATAAAACTATAAAGGTATAAGTCAGACTATAAGATACACACATATAGTATAGACTAGTAATAATAAAGTGATAAAGTGATAAAGTGATAAAGTGATAAAGTGATAAAGTGATAATAAGGGAATAAGTTAATAAGGTAATAAGTTAATAAGTTAAAGTGTAGGTAGTATAAGTATAGAAGACAAGAACATAGTATAGTCATATAATCATATAGAATAGATATAAAAATAGATAAAGGTATAGAAATATACATAATAATAAGAACATATAAACATATAAGAATATAATAAACATAAATAACATAATAATAATAAACATAATAAAAAACATAATAATAATAAACATAATAATAATAATATATATAGAATAGATAAATAGATAAATAGATACATAATAATGGAGATGAGGGGTATCGATCCCCTTGCCCTTCGCATGCGAAGCGAAAGCTCTACCAATTGAGCTACATCCCTAAGGTAATAATAGAGATATAAGAAATGAGAGATATAGGAAAGGAATAGATATATAGAGAAATAGATATATAGATAATAAAAAGTTAAAAGTATATATAAGAATAAGACAATATATATAAGATACAGTTAAAAGAATGCATCCGGTGGGGTTCGAACCCACGCATCTTGCGATAGCCGTTCTTGAGACGGCCCCCTTAGACCACTCGGGCACGAATGCTTCGTTATAGAAAGGGAAAAGAGTAAGAAAATGAATAGGAATAGTAATAATAATAAAAAGGAATAAAATACATAATAAGGTGTACATATACATAAGGGTGTATAAGTTGTATAAGTTGTATAAGTTGTATAAGTTGTATAGATAAGAAAGATAGTATAAGTAGTATAAATACTAAGATACATATATAATAGAAGTAAAGATAATATAGTAAGAAGTAGAATAAGAAGTGTATAAGTATAATAAACATAATAAACATAATAAACATAATAAACATAATAAAGAACATAATAATAATAAACATAATAATAATAATAATAGAAATAAGAATATAGATATATATAATATAATAATATATAAAGAAACATATAAGTGAAGTGTATAAAAAGAATGCATCCGGTGGGGTTCGAACCCACGCATCTTCCGATAGCCGAGCTTAAATCGGCCCCCTTAGACCACTCGGGCACGAATGCTTTGATATATAAATACAGAAATAATGAAGTCTATAAAACTATAAAGGTATAAGTCAGACTATAAGATACACACATATAGTATAGACTAGTAATAATAAAGTGATAAAGTGATAAAGTGATAAAGTGATAA
>NW_001853454.1:0-2066 GCF_000209125.1 Entamoeba dispar SAW760
TATAGTAGGAATATACTATTAAAAGATGCAAGAGGTGGGGTTTGAACCCACGCCTCCGAAGAGATCCGTACCTGAAACGGACGCCTTGGACCACTCGGCCACTCTTGCTATTACCTTGAAGGAAATAGAAAGTAGAAAAACAAGAATAGTAATAAACATGATAGAATAGTAATAAACATGATAGAATAGTAAGGTGAATAGTCATATAGAATAATAAATAGATAGAATAGGAAGTAGTTTTGTCATATAGAATAATAAATAGATAGAATAGTAAGGTGAATAGTCATATAGAATAAACATATAAAAAGAATAAAAATAAATAATATATGATAGAAATGGGTAGATATATAGAATAGGAAGTATAAAAATTAGAAGGATGTATAAGTATATAATATATAATATAGAATAGTCATAAAAATAGACTAAGTGTAAGAATAAAAATTATAGATATAGAGATTGATATAAATATAAATATAAATATAAATATATATATATATATATATAACACATAAAATTTAAGATATAAATATATGATAGTGTAAGATAATGATATAAAAGTACGACAATGGCAGGATTTGAACCTACGCCTCCATAGGAGAAGTGATTTCGAGTCACACGCCTTAGACCACTCGGCCACATTGTCATTAACCTTTAAATATAGAAAGGAAAGTGGTATAAAAGTCTAATAGATTATAGAAAGTGGTATAAAAATCTAATAGATTATAGAAAGTAGTATATAAGTCTAATAGATTATAGAAAGTAGTATAAGAAAGTAAGAAAAATATAGGAAGGTAGTATAAGACTCTAATAGAATATAGAAAGTGGTATAAGACTCTAATAGAAACATACTAGATGATACAAAAATATAGAATATAGACAAGTATAAATATATAGAGAATAAAGATAAAGAGTAAGTGTGGTAGGATATGAACATAATAACATATCTAGTATAAGTAGTATACATAAAATAGATAAGTAGAGGAAAAGTATAAAGGATATAGTTATAGTAGTTATAGAATAAAACATATAGAAAAGATATAAAGTATAAAGTATAAGGTATAAGATATAAGATATAAGGTATAAAGTATAAGGTATAAAGTATAAGTTATAAGAGTATAGTATAGTATAGTATAGGTGGAAGTATAGTAGGAATATACTATTAAAAGATGCAAGAGGTGGGGTTTGAACCCACGCCTCCGAAGAGATCCGTACCTGAAACGGACGCCTTGGACCACTCGGCCACTCTTGCTATTACCTTGAAGGAAATAGAAAGTAGAAAAACAAGAATAGTAATAAACATGATAGAATAGTAATAAACATGATAGAATAGTAAGGTGAATAGTCATATAGAATAATAAATAGATAGAATAGGAAGTAGTTTTGTCATATAGAATAATAAATAGATAGAATAGTAAGGTGAATAGTCATATAGAATAAACATATAAAAAGAATAAAAATAAATAATATATGATAGAAATGGGTAGATATATAGAATAGGAAGTATAAAAATTAGAAGGATGTATAAGTATATAATATATAATATAGAATAGTCATAAAAATAGACTAAGTGTAAGAATAAAAATTATAGATATAGAGATTGATATAAATATAAATATAAATATAAATATATATATATATATATATAACACATAAAATTTAAGATATAAATATATGATAGTGTAAGATAATGATATAAAAGTACGACAATGGCAGGATTTGAACCTACGCCTCCATAGGAGAAGTGATTTCGAGTCACACGCCTTAGACCACTCGGCCACATTGTCATTAACCTTTAAATATAGAAAGGAAAGTGGTATAAAAGTCTAATAGATTATAGAAAGTGGTATAAAAATCTAATAGATTATAGAAAGTAGTATATAAGTCTAATAGATTATAGAAAGTAGTATAAGAAAGTAAGAAAATATAGGAAGGTAGTATAAGACTCTAATAGAATATAGAAAGTGGTATAAGACTCTAATAGAAACATACTAGATGATACAAAAATATAGAATATAGACAAGTATAAATATATAGAGAATAAAGATAAAGAGTAAGTGTGGTAGGAT
>NW_001853453.1:0-1045 GCF_000209125.1 Entamoeba dispar SAW760
CATTTTCTATAAAAAGTAATAAATATCAAATAACTTTTAGTGTACTAGTAATTGTTATAGTTATTATTAATTCTTGACGCAGTATAGATAAAATAATTTTTAACAATTCATTTTAATGATTAATGAATAAATGGATAATTAAATCATTTTCTATAAAAAGTAATAAATATCAAATAACTTTTAGTGTACTAGTAATTGTTATAGTTATTATTAATTCTTGACGCAGTATATATAAAATAATTTTTAACAATTCATTCTAACATAATTTATTAATTATTGATAATTAAATCATTTTCTATAAAAAGTAATAAATATCAAATAACTTTTAGTGTACTAGTAATTGTTATAGTTATTATTAATTCTTGACGCAGTATAGATAAAATAATTTTTAACAATTCATTCTAACATAATTTATTAATTATTGATAATTAAATCATTTTCTATAAAAAGTAATAAATATCAAATAACTTTTAGTGTACTAGTAATTGTTATAGTTATTATTAATTCTTGACGCAGTATAGATAAAATAATTTTTAACAATTCATTCTAACATAATTTATTAATTATTGATAATTAAATCATTTTCTATAAAAAGTAATAAATATCAAATAACTTTTAGTGTACTAGTAATTGTTATAGTTATTATTAATTCTTGACGCAGTATAGATAAAATAATTTTTAACAATTCATTCTAACATAATTTATTAATTATTGATAATTAAATCATTTTCTATAAAAAGTAATAAATATCAAATAACTTTTAGTGTACTAGTAATTGTTATAGTTATTATTAATTCTTGACGCAGTATAGATAAAATAATTTTTAACAATTCATTCTAACATAATTTATTAATTATTGATAATTAAATCATTTTCTATAAAAAGTAATAAATATCAAATAACTTTTAGTGTACTAGTAATTGTTATAGTTATTATTAATTCTTGACGCAGTACATTTGAGATATTAATAATTATTAAAATAATAGTGTTCTATTTATAGATTATTTTTTGTTATTCATTGTAGAAATAACATTTTTTAAATCAA
>NW_001853452.1:0-1056 GCF_000209125.1 Entamoeba dispar SAW760
TTATTTAAAATTTTATTTACTTTTATTTCAATTTTTTATTATTATATTAACCATTTTTTTAATTAATTTATTAAATTATTTTTTATTAATTTTTACATATTTTCTTTTGCTTGTTTATTTAATCAACTTCTTCAATTGTTGGTCCTTTATTATTATTTTCTTTTTCTGTATTTCTTCCTCCTGTAAATTCATTACTTCCTCTTCCTTGATATATTTTTGAATAAATTCCTCCTATTTCTTTTTCCATTTCTTCTTTTTTCTTCTCATATTCTTCTTTACTTCCATTTTGATTATTATCAATCCATCTTAAATTCTTTTCTATTATTTCTTCTGCTTTCTTTTTATCTTCTGAACTTATTTTATCTCCCATTTCTTTAATCGTATTCTTCATTGAATAACACATATTTTCTATTTGATTCTTTGTTTCTATTCGTGCTTTATTCTCATCATCTTCTGCTTTATATTTCTCTGCTTCTCTTATCATTTTATCAATCTCTTCTTTACTTAATCTTCCTTTATCATTTGTAATAGTAATTTTATTCTTCTTTCCTGTAGTTTTATCTTCTGCTGTTACATTTAATATTCCATTTGCGTCAATATCAAATGTAACTTCTATTTGTGGAACTCCTCGTGGTGCTGGTGGTATTCCTGTTAATTCAAATTTTCCAAGTAAATTACAATGTGATGTCATTGATGCTTCCCCTTCAAATACTTGAATTAATACTCCTGGCTGATTGTCAGTATATGTAGAAAATATTTCTGATTTCTTTGCTGGAATTGTTGAATTTCTTCCAATTAATGCTGTCATAATTCCTCCTGCTGTTTCTATTCCAAGTGTAAGTGGTGCAACATCAAGTAGTAATACATCTTCTGTTGCTTTTCCTCCTGTTCCTGTTAATATAGCTGCTTGTACTGCTGCTCCATATGCAACTGCTTCATCTGGATTAATACTTTTATTTGGTTCTTTTCCATTAAAGAATTCTTGTAAAATTTCAACTACTTTTGGAATTCTTGTACTTCCTCCTATCATACTACTTCATCAATACTACTTTTATC
>NW_001853451.1:0-1011 GCF_000209125.1 Entamoeba dispar SAW760
GTGTCATATTTCCATATGTGAAAAACATATCATTTGATCATTTTCAGGTGAATCATAATTAAATGAACCATGACAACTAACACCAATATCTAATTGACCATTCAAATTAAAATAAACAAAATTCAATACTTCTATTGTTTTAGGATAATTTTCAGAAGTAATAAATTCCCATGGTAAATTCACTTTCCATTTCCCTGTTGTTATATTTGGAGATGTATTTTCTCTTGTGATTGTTAAATATCTTTGATTACTCATTAATATGATGTTTTAAGATGAACTTAATAATCATCTAAACTAAAAATATTTATTTAATAAATACCATGTCAGTTGAAACTATTCAACATCAAAATCAATCAAACACTATGGAAGAAGAAACAACTAAAGATACTTCATCAATTACAACAATTCCACAATCACCTAGTCAAAATCAAACAAATGGTACTTCATCACAATTAACACAAAATGATAAGACTGATACTCTTAGTTATTTAAACACAATGAAATATACTAAAACTAGACAATATTTAGAACATCTTATGCAAAATATAAATAACATACCTAATACTTGGTATATTAATAATCAATTAATTTATGTTCCTATTCCTGATTCAATACAAGATTTTAAACATGACTCTATTTCAAATCAAGTTAAAAATTATCTAAATACATTGATTAATAATGATGACGATAATGGAATAAATAAAAGAATGCAAAAATTGGTTCAAATTCTTAGTACCAACTTTAAAAATATTTATAACTCTATTCAGTATTCTATTAATTATTATGTACAAGCATTCATGAATTATATTTCATCAATATTAAGCAGATCAATAATGAATTGGGATCTTAAAGGAATGTTTTATTTAATTAATAATAATGATTATGAATATATTAATAATCCATTAGGGATATTATGTGATAATCTAATTTTATCAATTCAACGTTCAATTATTGTTAAAAATGCTAAATCAAAAACTGGAAGTAAAACATTTAATATTGAAATGAATATAA
>NW_001853450.1:0-28021 GCF_000209125.1 Entamoeba dispar SAW760
TTATTTGTAATAATATCATTATTATTGTTATCATTTCTATATCATTTTCTATTTCTTTATTTTAATGACAATTTATGATTAAATCAAATAATATGTATCACAATTTAATGACTTCTATTTATTTCATCTTTATATTCATTAATTTGTAATATTTTGTATTTATTTAAATAGTTATTGTTATATTTTCATCATACAATAGTTACATAATTAACATGTGTTTTATTTTGTTTATTGTATTGAAGATTCAGACATATGATGATTAAGAAACAATAAATATCAAAATTATATTGATAGTAAAGATTATAAGAAAAAAATAAATATCAATAAAGAAGATATATGAATAAAAGAAATGGAAAAGAAAATGGTAATACAGAGATAAAAAGAAATGAAAAAAGAATATAAGAATTGGATATTATTATATAATAGAATAAAAGAACGAAAAAAGAAGATATTAAAATTGTAGAAGAAGAATATAACAATTAAATATTGAAGAATTATACAACAATGTCAAGTATTTATGTAACAAAACATGCTAGATAATGATAAAGAAGAAAGAAAAAATAGAAATTGATAAAGAAATGAAAAATATAATAAAGAACATAAAATTTAGAAAGAAAATGATAAGAAACACAATTAAAGACAAATAATAGAAAAAGAAATTTAGGGAAAATAGTAAAGAAAAAGATGAAAGAGTTAAGAAAATAGAAAATAAGTTGAAAGAGTCAAATGAACAGAAAGTACCAGAGAAATAAAAGAAATATTAAAAGAAAATATCAAAATAATACATACAGAATTTGATCATGTTAAAACAGAAATAAAAAAAAGAAACAAATAATAAAGAAGAAAAGAAGAAAATATAAATAAAGAAGAATATAAATCTGAAGGTACAAAACACAAAAACAAAGAAATAATCAATATATATAAATCTAATAATAATAGGAAAGAAGATATAAAAGGAAGATAATGTTGTCTCAAGAAGAATATCTTCGAACAGAACATAATAATGAAGAAGAAATAAGAAAAAGAAATACAGAAACAAGAAGAAATTCAAAAAAAAATAATAGAAAAAGAAAAGAATATAAAAAAGTGAAAATACCAAGTTTAGAGAGAGAAATAGCATGTAATTGAAATGCATATTTTTTTCTAATTTAATACAGAATTATTTTAATGTTCAATCAGTTGATATAACTAATAGTATTTTACACACAGAGAGTCCAGGAAAAAGAACTCCATCAGTTGTAGCATGAAACCAATTTAAAGATACTAAATTATTGGGTTGGTTGTGAAATATATTATGATATATGAATATTGGAGATTTACTAGAGTAAAAATTAAATGGGTATCTTATGTAAAAACACCTACAACTGTACATATAACGCATCACAGTTTTAATATAGATTTAGAAGAAACTTCTATACCTGTTAATAATACAACTGGAAGGATAATTCTTAGAATTACTACAGAAGGTTATGATCAGTTTATTATAATTCAGACCACAAAAGATCTTCATTATTTCCAACAAAATAGTGAAGAGATCAATAGTGATCTCAAGTTTCCTCAAACTACTTTTACTAATCCTCCTTCTTGCCAATTAGATAAACAAATATTAACAAAGAGAAAAATGAATTATGTTAAGTTTAATGGAACTAAGTACTCCAACTGGAGTTGGAGTGAATAATTTAGCTAGATAGCATGGTCGTACAAGATCAAAATTACCTTGACCCTATTTTATTTGGATATTTCTTTAAAATTAATGGAATTTTAATTGGATCTAGTTTAACTATAGTTCAAGTTGACTCTCCTTCAATTGGTTCACTGCACTTGTTTGTTATTCATTACACCACACTAGCTGTCTCTTGGTGTGTCTCTTTGAAGTTAGTTTTTATACTTGATTTAAATAACTCAATAACAAATTTACTTCTTTTTATTTTTATTAAAGTTAATTAGAATAGGAGGTGTAAACTAATACATAATTCTCTTCTTTCCTCATAGTATAATACTGAAAACGAAAGTGTAATAATATCATAAATCTTGACTGAAATAAGGGAAATATAGAGATTATGGAGATAGAGTATGAAGTGTTCTAACTACCTCCAAAAATAAATCCCCCTTTCATCTCATCTAACACTATTTTGATATATATATATTACCTAAATGTCTTTTTTACTGGTCTAGCTAGTCTTTTTAAAGATTGTCAAAACAAAGAAGTTTATTATTACCTTCTCCAAGAACCTCATCTTATCCCAATTACAAAACGATGAATGGTTTATGACTATGAACCATCCAACTGAAGCTGAACTAGAAGAACTTAAAACTGGTTGCTTGTGATTACATCATTAAAGTTAAAGAATTTGCTTCATCTACTGGAACTCATCATTATCATGTATTAGTAGTACTCTGTTAGTCTATTCCAATAAACGATTTGTTGTTATGAAACGTCTATGTCTTCGTGGTAATATTGAATTTGTAAGAGGTATTTTAAGACAAGTTCTTGATTATATCATTAAGGACAGTGAGATAATTGAGAATAATGTGCATCCACTGCATTAACTTCTACTACTGACAACCACAAGTCAATGATTCAAGAGGTGAACCCAGGAACTATAGATTCAGAATGTCTTATGTTTTGTTACTATGAAAAGTTTTCTAAAAAACTCATAAAAACACTCTCCTATGATGGGGTCTTACCTTTAAGAACACTCTAACATATACTCTCCCTAGCTGAAGCAAGTTTTGTTATATCAGAAAGTATACTAGATGTATATTCTTATCATATACGAGAAACTTACCATAGGTAGTGTGACAATTTTAATGATGAAGATATCTTGCTATTTGAGGGTGCTGACAAAGGGATATTTAGAAAACCTTCACTTTATATTAAAGTCTTGGCTGACAGGTATATTCTTGTATCTGAGAAGAAGAGTGATAGAACTCAGATTAATCTAGATTACCATCAAATAGTGAATTAAACTTAACGTCATTCTTTTTCCATCATTTTTATATTTTATTTTTCTTCGTCTTTATTTCTTATTCTTTCCTTCTAATTATCTTTTCTTTTTTATTTTAATTTTCTTATTTTACCTATACTTATTTTATATTTGTGTTGTAATACTTGTTTTTATAAATATATAGTTCTTTTTTGTTGTTATATTAAGAATCTCCTCTTTCTTAACTTTATTCTTGCTTTAATATTTTCTTTTCTTTATTTCATCTTTTATATTTATTCTTTCTTTTAAACCACTTGTTTGTTTAATAATTTCATTAATACTAAACAATTGAATAATTAATGGTTTAATGTTAAAACAATTTTAATATACTTTTAATAACACTTTCAAATGATCTTCATTGGGTTGTTTCAATAGTTCAACATAAATTCATTCGAAATTACAATGAATTAATTATGATCTTCACTTTCCTTTTTGTAACACCATTTATTATTTAATTTAAAATAGGTCATTATAACTCATTCACTTCTTCATTGAGTAATTTAATTATATATTTTTTTATAATTATACTGTTAGTGGAATTTAAAAAGAGTTGAAAATAATATAACCAAGCAAACAGAAAAAAACAAGTATTTATTTTATAAAAAGATTCACAATGTAAATATAATATTAAAAAAAGTATATTATCTTTATGTCTAATAGTTATTGTACATAGAACAGTCAATATGTTAGAATTCATTTAAATATAGTACAATCAATAACAATCATAAAAATATAAATATTGATAATAAAATAACAATAAAATAATTTTCAATCAAAAATCATAAATTCAATATTGAAATAAATAAATGATACACCAAAAAATAAATTAAAGTTAACTTATTGAAAAATAATTTAATATTATTTATGAGAACAAAAATCAATTTAATTGCTAAATACATAATAAATTTATAAATGAAATCATTGAAATTATAATAAATAATGTTGGCAAATGTCTTAATTATGAAATAGTTAAATAATTTTGTTTGTTGTTGACATTATAAAATAATACTTTTCAATTTCTTCCTTGCTAATCTACATTAAATAAATTATTAAATTATCAAAATCATAGCAAACAAATATTATTTTTAAAATGAACTTGAAACAAAACAACTTAAAAACAATAAACAACAATGGAAATAACAAGACCAAAAAACAAAATAGTTATTACTGAAACCATTAAAATTATTAAACAAATAGAAGAATAGACAATAAAAAATAAGAAATATACTGTTTAATTCAATTATTGATGATTGGAATGTTAATACATCAGTGTTCAGTCAAAGAATAAAAAAATATACTAATTATTATTGAGTATTCAGATGGCAATTAATTTAGAGGATTATTAATGAGAAAATTAATAAGGTTAGTGTTATGTAAATGATCCAAAATTATTTTTATTTTCAATAGAGTCAAATGGAAGAATTAAAGGAATGATGAAACTTGCTATTAAATATCCACAATATGAATTTTATTTATTCAGCCAAATGATACAACAATTCTCACTTAGGGTTGGTGTAGCTGGAAAAGATATCTTTGTTTGCAAAGAAGGATTTGAGTCCAAGCATACTGTTGTTAATCATCTTTAGATATAATGGATTGAAAATATACTTTGTGAAAAAGAACGGTTCATACCAAAACAAGTTGTTATTATTAAAATGAAATAACAAATATAACAAATGAAACTGAATGAAAAACAACGTCTTTGTAAGACAAAACAAATTGAATCAAGAACATATCATATAGCATAATTTTTTAAGGTTGTACTTGCTGACACTTTTTCATTTAAAAATGATTAGAAAACATTATTATGAAGATTACGAAGAATAAAAAAATGAATTGAAAATCAAAAGGAAGTCAAGTGAAAATGAAGTAGAAAAGGTTAACTGAAAATGAAATATTTCTCCATAAAAAATAATCTTCAAAAAAAACAGAAAAAGGAATGAAATTTCTTGTCCTTATTGTTTTTTTATTTGGAATTAGTCACGGACAATGCAACAAAGGTTCTAAAGAAGAATGTCTTGATACAACAGGGTGTGTGTGGAACAAAAAATTGTTGATGTGCGAAGAACATAACTTAAATTATCGTTTGTAAATTGTAAACAACAAGAATTAAAACACTCACAAATAAGATCAAATGACTTTACTTGATTATTTTCTTAGTATATTTTTTATGATTGGAAGACAAATTAATTCACTGACGATGTGGTGTTATGGCATACTCAAAAGATATATTTTTATGATACTGATTGGAATGATTGGGTGCCTTTCATTTATTTCAGTGATTGCTATTGTTAGCCATTTTGAGATGAAACATTACGCCCCATCTCAAGAGAAAATATATTCTAAAACTGAGTAATTTATTTTATGGTTTTTGTTTTTATATTTTGTCGGATTAGAGTATTGTATATTTACAATCTAAGAAGCATCAGACTTATCAATGAAGTGATGAATAATAAGATTTAACAGAAAAAATCAAAGAAATACAAAAAGGAATGAAGAAAATTAGAGTAGTATAAAGAAAAGAGAAGATAAACAAAAGAATGATTAATGAAGAAACAAGGAATAAAATGAAAAAAAAATAAAAAGAATATTTTCAATGACAAAACGTGTGTAAATAAAAGTTAATAATAAAACAATTCATTTAACACTCTAAAATAAATAATTTTTAATCAAAAATAAAGATAAAAAATATAAGGTGTATGTCAACTACACCAAACTTACGTAGATAACATGCTAAACAATAAACTAACTCAAGAAGAAAATAAATTAAGTGTAAAGAAGAATTAGAAATAAAATAAATTAAACCAATATTAAAATCAGAAGAAGTATAAAAGAGATATAAAAATATTTAAAAAGTGTATTGTTCTGGACATTGAATTATCATCAAGGCCCTATTGTTTTATCCACAAGACTTTAGCTATAACTAAATTTACTACCACATCTAAACACAAAAAAATTAAACCAATGAAATTTTCAAAAATATTTGTAATTCAAATCATTATCATACCATTAAGTATTACAACAAAGACACTAATACATTCTAAAAAAGAACTTGTGCATGTACAATAAAAACAAAGTTGTCATTTGACTTATGAGTGTTACACCTAAATGTCATTTGTAGTATGATAACCTTTTGTTTACTGAATAACTGTTTTCTCCCTTTAACAAGCAATGGTTAATTCTAAGAACTTCTTAGAGATTTTTTTACTGACCCATGTGATGTTATTAATATTGGTTATGTGTTTATTTGTTTTTTGGATATGTTAATATGAGTGTTGATTTACATTAAAAAACTTGTCAAAGGAACAAACAAGCTACTAAAAATAAAATGAAAAGCAAAAAGAGTTTTTAAATAAAATGAACTTTAAAATAGAAAGTTAAAAAAGAAATGAATGGAATGATGATAGTTATTTTACTGATTGGAATGAGTTATGGACTTCCAAGAGTTGACGGTGAATGTTGTTTCCAAAGTAGTGGTGATAGATGTGAATGTAACAAAGCATATTCATGTCATATTCCACCATTATATTTTGGGTCAGAACAATATCTTCCACCATGTCCAAATAGTGAATGTAATGACAATTGTGTATTTAGTGGTTTGTTAATTATTTAAGAAGGGATAATCAATTATAATATGTTAACTATTGATAGATTGGTTAATTTCAGTTATTTGTACTGTTGGGGTATTTTTTATTGATTTATTATTTATTGGAACAACATGGTTGATCTGCAGAAGACGATGTGAAGATAGTTAAGTTTATTCAATTTGATAATTGGTTTAATGTTGTTTTTTAGCTTAGTTTTAAGAAGATATAAAAGAGATAATCATCAGTCAATTACAATATTTCTTCAGAAACACTACTTTCCATAAGAACAAGATCATTGTCATTATCAACTTCAAATTCAGGTTCTTTCTTTGGTTGTTCTTCTTTACTTTCATCAGAATCACTATATGCAGTGATATCTCTATTCCAACCAGCATTTTCCAATAAATCAACACCAGTTGGTACATTAACAGGAATATGATAAGGATAAGGAAGAGATGAAGGCATTTTTGGATAAGGAGGTTGTTGTGCAACAGTTCCACTAATGAATTTAGCGTATTTAATAACTTCTTCAATAGTGTAGACATTGTTTTGTTTAACTTTTTCATTCATATCAACAATCTTTTGAACTTCATCTCTCAACTTTTCAATTTTTTCAATTCTGTCCAATACATCTAATCCAGTTGCTATCATATCCATTGAAAAGAATAATATTTTTATGTTTTTAAAATTTTAATGTTTTTAAAATTTTAATGTTTTTAAAATTTTAATGTTTTTAATAAGATAAAAATAAGAATGAAGGGAGTATTTTTATACTTTCTAGTTACTTTAATTTTACAATATATTTTAAGGCATTTCTGTTATTTGCTTTTATAAAGTAGTTGTAGTTGTAAATGAATAAATCCTTTTATTATTCTTAAGAATATAAAAAAGAGATGATAATGAAAAGAAAGAAGAAATAAATGTATTTGAAAGAAGAATAAAAAATTGAAGTTTTCTGGGTTGTCCAAAAATACAAAGAACTAAATAACCCATTTCGACCTGAAATGAGTTTGGTCGTTTCAGAAAATAAAAGTAAGTTAAGTCGGAGACGTAAATCTTTTTTCGCACGAGGGTCGAATTCACGTGCAACAGAAAGTTCAGAATTAAACACAGGAACTACACAAACAGAAACAACAACTACTACAACTACATTAACAACAACACATTTTGAACAATTAACAATTCCTACTACATCAAATGAATATTTAAAAACAAATCAAATTGAATTAACATTTTCAAAAATACCAATAATATTAGAAACATCGTTTAAATATAATGAAACTATTCTTCATTTATTACCACCACCACCAAAACCCTTAAGACAATATACTACATTAGAATTAATAAATTGGCTTAAACCAAATATTCCAAAAGAATTTTGTGAATATATTTTAACAAAGAAAATTAATGGAAATACAATAAGAAAATTAACAAAAAGAAAATTTTCACGACATGGTTGTACTATTAAACAATCTTTTGAATTAACAGAAAAAATAAAAGGATTTGATCGAGAAACATCTTTTGGTTGTTTGTTTTTTTATAATATTTAATTTTAAATTAAAATTCTTTAAAAATTATTAAATAAAAAAGTACTAATGAAATAGTAACTGTATTGGAAAATTTAAATTTTAGTGATTGTTTATTAAGAGAAATGTATAGATTTACTGAAGGATTTAGAAAAAAAGAAATTATTAAATTAAATTCTTTTGATTATTATAAAGGAATAACATTAACATTTATGGCATTAACATATTATTTTGCACAAAATGAAGCAATTCTTACATCAGAAAACTTAAAAGAAATAACAGAACGAATAAATGAAGAAAATCCATTTGATAGGATTATATGTACAACTCAAAAGAAAATAATTATTAATAGAACATTTTCATTTTTAAAAACAATGATTGAATCAAAGACAAGTGTTTTTTATTATTTTAAAGAAGAATTAATTCAATATATAATTAATTGTATTGCACCAGGACTTAATCCAATTCCATTTAAATGTCTTTTAAAATATAGTAAAAAAGAAAATCAAAGTTATTGTATATTTGAAAATGATGAAACATATGCAGGAGAACAAATTATATTATATTATAAAGAAGTACTTATGCCAATATATATGTTACCAATTAATGAAATAATAACAAATCTTGATAAAAGAGAATGGGAAAATGGAGAACTTGCAGTTAGTAATTATAGAATAATGTGGATACCATATAATACAAGAATATTTAAAGATAAAATGAATTGTTCAATATTTTATCAAATTCCTATTAAAAGTATTCAACAAAGTTCACTTAGTGAAAGTAGTAAAGAAAAAGAAAAAGTATATTTAATTAGAATGTTATCATATACTTCTCAAATGATTACATTTGGATTTAAAAATATTGAAAATGCAAATGAAGTACAAAGTACTATTCAACAAATTGAAAAGAAAAAATATTGGATTGATGAATATGATGTATATTGTAATGAAATTTGTATTAAAAATAATAGTAATAGAATATATAAAGAACTTAAAAATAAAAAAGATTTAATATTAAAATCTATTGGATGGAATAATGAAGAATATATTTATTATTCTAAAAAAGAATGTAGTAAATTAATATTAATAGATGAAAGTGAAAAAGGAGGAAGAATTTATAGAATTGAAATTAATAATGAAAAGAATGAAATAAATAATAAAAGAATTAGTGAAAATATTCAAGGAGAAATTATTGATTTAAGTTATTTAGATGATAAAATACTTGAAGAAGAAATGAATAATTATTATAGTTTTATTACAAAAATTAAAAAAGAACAAATAGATAAAATGTATAATAAATTAACATTTATTAATGATGAAATGAAAAAAGTAATGAGTTGTTTTTTTGATATTATTCCAAGATTTAAACAAGGATATTCTTTTTGTTTTATTGGTAAAGAAGATCAAACTGAATCATGTGGTGTTTCTGCTTTATTTTTAATTATTATAAATAAATATTATAGAACATTTAATGGATTTTTAGAATTAATTCATACTCAATTTGTTTGTTCAAAATACTTTCAAGTTATATATTCAAAAGGTTATCATCCATTTAATTTTTGTATATTTTTACATACAATTAATTGTATAATGTATTCATATCCAACAATATTTGAATTTACTCCATATCTTCTTTCATTTTTAACTTATCATACATTTTCTCATAGATTTAGTACAATATCTTCTCAAAAAAATCCAACTCAATCATTATATTCATATCTTCTTAATAATAAAAACCAATTTATTAAATCAAATTTTGATGATTTTGATTTTGATATTATGGAATATTGGCCACAATCTATTGTATTATTACAACCTAATTTATTTATTGAATTTATTAATTATACTAAAGATAAAAATCCAATTGTTTCAATTCAAAGTAATTCTTTAATAGATCTTTCTAATTATTATTTAACTTCAATTCCTTATTATATTTGGCAAAAAATACAAAAAGAACAAATTCAAGTAATTAATTTAAATGAAAATCAAATTCCTTTTATTCCAAATGAAATTGCAACTTTACCAAATTTAAAAGAACTTAGAATGAGAAATAATACAATTCAATATATTCCACAATGGCATTTATATCATTTAACAAATCTTACTTTCCTTGATATATCAGAAAAACCAAATAATGAAGCTAGTCAATATGAAATGATTATGTTTGATATATTATGTCATTTAAAATATTTAAATATTTCAAATAGACCTCTCTCTCCTGATATTTCATTTCCATTATCTATAAAAACTATTATTGCAACTAATAGTTTTGAAACATTACCAAATAAAATGACAAAACTTACAAATTTAATTTCATTAAATTTATCATATAATCCTAAAATTAATACAAATCAAGTACTTCAATTAAATAAATTAAAAACATTAAAAATGTCATATTGTAATAAAACTAGAATTCCTAATTTAATTTCTACTATGACTAATCTTACATTATTAGATTTTTCATATAATATTATGAAAGGATTACCATTAGATTTATTTAGTCTTACTAATTTATCAATTTTAGATGTTTCTTATAATAATCTTCAATATCTTTCTCAATTACATACAAAATTAATTCAATTACAAACATTAAAAATTGATGGAAATTTTAATATAAAATTACCTCAAACTCAAAAAGAACATATTAAATCAATAACACAAATACAACCAACAATATTTGAAACACCATTACATATTTTATCTGATAATAAAGGAATTGATTTATTTAAAAAATTTTATAGTGAATTTAAAAATAGTAAATCTGATAATATTAAATTATATGAACAACTTCCAATTGATGATGAACCTAAAGTTCATCATTTTTTATTACAATATCATGATTTTAATAATAGAATTGGATTTATTCCACCAATATCAGATTGTTATATTATTATTTTATTATTTGATAGATGGAGAAGTGTTTTATTTCATTGGAAATATTATTTACAAAGAGTTTTACCAAATGATGAAACAATTAAAATGAGAATAATGTTTTTTGTTGAAAATAAAAAAACAGCAGAAGATCAAAGTGCACTAGATTCAATAAAAAAACAATTAATACCATGGCAATGTGATATAATTGTTTTACCATTAAAAAGTAAAAAAAAATTAAATATTGAATCAAAATTTAAAAAATTAATTAGTGATTTTAAAATAATTTCAAATATTTATAATGAATCAATATTAAAAGTTGCTAAAGAAATAAAAATGGCTACATTTGATCCACCAGTTATTAAAGAAGGACAATTATATAAAATTATTAATCAATTTAAATTAGAAGGAAATTTTCATAATATTATTAATTCATTACATCAACTTGGAGTAATTATTAGTGTTTCTAGAAGTATTGATAAAAGACAAAAAATAGAAAATAAAATAAATATTTATAATCTTTTATCATTAAATAGTACAAATTCAAATTTAGTTATTGTAGATTTAAATATTTTTGAAAATATTAATTTTTATCTTGAAAAACAAGCTCAAAATGGATTTGGATTTATTGAAAATATTAAAGAAATTATTTATTCATATAGAGGAATGAGTCCAGATATTATTAATGTTATTATGTATTTTATTCAAATGTTTTATGATGTTTTTATTGTTAATGATGATTTCTTAAATAAATTTAATTTATATGAAAAATATGAAGAATTTATTTCAGTTCATTCAATTACTAAAATTGATATTTTATCAAGTCTTTATTCTCATCAAATTAAAAAAATTCCTCCAAAAAGATTAAAATTTAATCATATTATTAATAGATCTCTTTCTACTGCAATTGAAATTCAATCATTTAATCAAGATGATGAAATTCATTCTACTTGTCGTACACCTATACCATCAACTACTCAACCAATACATATATCAAAAACTTTATATTTTCAACCAAGACTTCTTCCTCATATTGAACCAATTACATTAAATGAATATTGGCCAAAATTTCATGATATAAAAGAAATGGATTTTGGAAGAATTATTAATTTTCAATATATTCCACCAATTTATTTTGCTTATTTTATTTTTATTGCACTTATAGAAGGATTAAGTATTACTAAAGTATTTATGAATCAATGTATTTTAACAAAAATTGCTTATGAACAACATTTTTATTTTTATATTGAATATAATGAACATCAATTTATTATTAGAATTAGATATCGTGCTGCAACAGTTAATTCTGTATTAATAGCTGCAGAATTAATGGAATTATTATTAAATTCATTTTATAAAATTCATGATGAATTATTCCCAACATTAGAATATGATGAATTAATTCTTTGTCCAACTTGTTTAATTTTAGGAGTAGATAAATATAGTGCAATTCCTTTAAAAGAAATTAATGAAGCAATTTTAAAAAATAAAGAATTAATTAGTTTTGGAGAATGTCATACATGTATGGTATCAACTTGTAGTTTAGATCTTAGTTTAAAAGATTTAAGAAAAAAACAACAAAATAAATTATTTTCAGTTGAAATAAATAGAAGTGAATTAACTAATGAAAATTTACTTGGAATAGGAAGTACTGCTAAAGTTTATTCTACTATTTATAATAATAAAAAAGCTGCTATTAAATTATTTTCTTTTGAACCTTCTCAATTTTCTTGTGAAAAAGGAAAAGGAGGTGCAGCACATCTTGTATCTAAAAGTATTACTGAATTAAAAAGAGAAATTTCTATTATGAATTTAATAAATTCACCATATATTCTTAAATTATATGGAATTTCTTTTGATCCTTTAGCATTAGTTATGGATATATGTGATAAAGGTGATTTACATGAATATATTAGAAATAAAAATAATGATCTTTCTTGGCCAATTATGTTACGTTTTGCATATCAAATAGCAAGTGGAATGGCTTCATTACATAAAGAATTAATTATTCATCGTGATTTAAAAAGTCCAAATATTTTAATTAAAACAAATAAAAAAGGTAAATTAACTTGTGTTATTTCTGATTTTGGACTTAGTGGAACTTATAATGAAGAAGAAAAATATTTTGTAGATAATCCAAGATGGGTAGCTCCTGAAATATTAATTAATAAACCTTTTACATTAGCAGCTGATGTATATAGTTTTGCTATTATATTATGGGAATTATTAGCAAGAGAAGAACCATTTAATGATTTTAAATTTCCATCTCAATTAAGAACTTCTATTATTACTGGATTAAGACCAACTATTCCTAATTCTCCTTATATAAAATATAAAGAATTAATTCAAAAATGTTGGAATCAAGATCCTATTTTACGTCCTCCATTTTCTGAAATTGTTGATAAACTTTCTTTATTTAGAAAAATGGTTGAAAAAGAATTTGAAATATTACCTATTTCATAAACCATTTAAAATAAATTGAAATAAAAAATTTATTATGTTTTAAATTGAAAAATATTTGTTTTATATATTAACTTTTAATTTTTTTTTTTTTTTTAATTAAAGAATTTCAATTATTTCACTACGAACGAAAAACTTCCCTGCTTCTATAATTTTTACACGAACTGATTTCCCTAATAAATTTTCTTTTTCATAATATGGAACAATAACTTGAACAAATGAAATATTATGACCTGCATAATTAATTCCATCATGTGCCATTTCATTAATCCAAACAATATATTCTTTTCCAATTAAATTTGTATATGGTAAATAACTATCAAATATTTCTGTAACTTCTCTACTTCTTTGTTTAACAATTTTACTATTAATTTGTTTCATTTTAGCTGCTGGTGTTCCTGGTCTAATATACATTTGAGATATATTAACAATTGGAAATTGATGTTTTTGAATACATTCTAATGTTTTTTTATGATCTTCATCTGTTTCTGTAGGAAATCCACAAATAATATCTGTTGCAATACTAATTCCTGGAACAGATATTCTAAGTCTATTACAAACATCATCAAATTCTTCTCTTGTATATTTTCTTTTCATTGCTTCTAATACTGAACTTGATCCTGATTGAATTGGAATATGTAAAAATTTAAAACAACATGGACGTAATAAAATATTAACTATTTCTTTAAAATACTTAATAATATATGGTGGATTAACCATTCCAATTCTTAACATTGCTTTCCCTTCTACAACTTCACAAATACATTCTAACATATGTGGAAATGTTTCATTAATATCTAATCCATATGCACCAATATCTTCTCCTGTTAATCTAATTTCTTTTACTCCTTCATCTATTGAATGTTGAACTCTTTTAACTAAATCTTCAATAGGATAACTTCTTAATCCTCCACGTGCATGTTTAGTTTTACAATAACTACATGCATTTTCACATCCTGTACATGTTACTATAACATCAATCAATGGATTACTTCTTACATGTTCATCAATATTAACTAATGCTCCTCTTTCTAAATAACTTTGTCCTTCATTATGAGTTGCTTTTTCTACAGCTTCTGTAATTTTATGAAGTTGATCAACACCAACAATAGAACATTTTTTAGAACATTGACATGCTTTAGGATCAGCTTGTGGAACACATCCAGCAATAACTAATGGAACATTAGCTTCTTCACATTTCTTTTGAACTACCTCAATAGCTTGTTGTGATGGATTCTTCACTGTACAACTATTAATAACTACTGCTTTATACTTTGAACTGATTGGTGTTTCACTTGAATCTATTTTATAACCAGCATTTATTAAATCTTTTTGCATAACTTCACTATCACTAACATTATGTGAACATCCATATGTAAGAAATTTGATGGTTCCTAATTCTTCAATATCAGCCATTCCCCACTTTTTATTATTAATATTTTAGTATTTTTCTTTTTATTCTTTTTTTACCCTTTTTTTTTGTTTTAATCCCTTTTTTCTTGAGTCTTACAATTTATTCTTCATTAACCATCAACTACCTGAAACCCAACAACCTCTTGCCTTCCTTCTTCTCTCTTTTCTTGTTTAAACCATCATTTTATTCTTATCTTTATTTAATTATGTGATATATAACATTATACTATTTTAAGAGTGTTTCATTATTATTTTAACTCTTTTCAACTTAAAAATGGAAACTACAAACTCAAAAAGAATGTCCGTTTGTTTGAATAATGTATTTCAGTGAAATAGGAAGACAATCTTATTGGTGTAGCTTGAAAACGAAATTAGTCAATTAGTCGAAGCATTTTATAATTTTGATAAAGATCAAGTTTGTTGTTTTCTAGCACTATCATGATAGGACGACTGTTTTTATTACACCACAACAAAGAGTCTCGAAACACTCACATTGGTAGGACGGTTTCATTACAATCGATGAATTAAAAAGTATTCTTATGGACCAAGGAATGTGTATTTCCAATGAAGAGGCTGATGAAGCTGTAAAAGAAGCAAATCCAGATGCCGATGGATATATTGATTATAAAGCATTTGCTCGTTTCCTTGTTGAAGCTTGTCGTGAATAAATTTATATCCTTTCATTATTTCTTATTTCATTTTTTGTCAAATCAACTAAAATTCCATTTTAAAAGTTATATAAAAGCACATAAGATTTCTTCATTAAATGGACTTGAGCTACACAACCTAAGTATAAGTTTATTTTTTTCAAAGGCACTATTTTTCTGTTGTTGTAAATAAAAATTATATAAGTAGATTTGGGTGTCAATGGTTTTTTCATTTGGAGGAGTTTTTGTACTTGTTGGATTTAATATATTGTCTGGTATATTCGGTTCAGTCATATTTTTTTAGATTCTAATAGAAAAAAGTACCATAAAAAACGAGAACAAACAGAAAACAAAAAAATCAATGATCAAAATTATTATCATCATCAATGGCAACAATGTCAGTAATATAAATGCTTCTTATAACATGAGCGTTTTGAATCATTTCTTTAATTTCTGGTTTCAAAATTCCTTCTGTCAAAGATACACCATCTTGGCAACAGAAGAGTTCTGGCCAATATCCATGACATTTCTTCATAAAATGTTCTCGTAATACAACCATCTCTTTTTTCTTAATTTGTTTTTGTGGACGGTCTATATATTCAACAAGTTCTTCCCAAGTTTTGTTGTCCATATTGAACACTTTTCTCCACTCTTCAATATAACTTATGTTCTGTCTTACAAAACATTGCTCAAAAATGGAAGGAATCCAATGGTGAAGTTCTAATAGATTGTATGCTGTTGCGAACAAAACAGCATCTTCTACATCTGAGATATACATTAATTGGTTCTTTGCCTTCTCGTGAGTTAGTCCAACTATTTGGACATTATTATAAAACGTTTGAAGAGCTAGTAAGTTTACTTGTTGCCCACACTTATTTGCCCAATAATATTCTTCTCCATTACAGAAGAACCCTGCTGCCTTAGTATAACAAGACATAGCTTCTAGTATTTCTGAATATGCGTCATTAACACAACCTTTTTTACTACCCATTTTTATTATAGCAGTATCAACAATTTTCTTTGCTTTATTAAAGAATAAATTACCACCTTCAATGGAGTCATTGAGATATGAATATGTTTCAGCAAATAATGTTTCATATAATGGATTTGAAGTGATTCCTATTTCATCCTTAATTTCTGCTAGATCTGATTGATAATACAGTAAAGTTTCAAATGCATCTTTTTGGTCGTGTTTAGGTAAAATCACTCGATAGTCAATATCTTTATCTGTCATTGCTTCAGTGATAAAGTACTTAACAAGTGTAGTTGGGGAATCATGTAATCGTGGAATACGAATATCATCATATGCCTTTGTTCTAGTAATAACACGTACAAGATAAGAGTGGTTATGTGGAATTAAGAAAACTACAAGACTCTTTTGAATTTTTGTTAATACTTGTTTCATTAACTCAGTTGAATTAGCATTCTTTGCAGCAGTGTGACATAAAATCAATGCTTCAGCAAGGGTGTTTATTGTTGTAACATTTTCTAAAAGATTTAGCATTGGTTTAACAATATCAGCAACCTTAGAAAGAATATTTAAATATGCTAAAATATTTGGTGTAGACCATCCAATAACACATACTGGTTTAACTGTGTTTGTTATTTCAATGAAATTATTTGCCAACAATCTACCTAATTCATTTTGATCAATTCTTTCTGATTCAACAAATCGTTTGGCATCTTCAAATACTTTACTCCATTCTACAACTTTATTGGAATACTTCGATACAACTTTGGGACCACAAATAGTTTGTAAAAAGTCAATTGCTTTAGCGTTGTAATCAGCTGAACTAGTTAATACAACCAAAACTAATGACTTATCTTCGAAATATTTATGAATCATTTCATATCGTATTTTTAATAATTCTACAATTGGGTTGATGTGTGTTGTTCCTTTATAAATAGAGTTAATTTGTTTAATTCCTTCGTCTAGTTTCATTGTATATGATTGTGCACTAGTAATAAATTTAAGTACTTCGTTAAATACTTCTATTTCTTCTGCTTGAACTGTTTCATTCATTTGTTGAGCCAAAGTGTAATTGGAAGTATTTAATACATAATACACACTTTTAACAGTTGGGTTAATTAATGCTTCAACAGGGACATGCTCTCTAACTGCTTGTTGATATGTAGCTAAGATTTGTTTATTTTCTGCATGCATTTGTAATATATTTCCATTTGAATTCTGTCTTTCTAGGATATCAAACCACTGTTCTTTAATTTCCATTATTTCAACAACTTCAATATTAATAATTTGATAATTTAATTCATTTCTTGTTTTAACTAATTGGTCAATATGTTCTTGATAATACTGAGTTGCTTCTAATGCAGGTGCCTTTCTTCTTTGAAGTAGCTCATCAATAGATTTCCAGTTTTGTTTACCAACCATTTGGTTCGCTTCTTTTTCAATAACTTTAAACAAGAACCTTGGTTCAAATTCATTAATATGCTGATATGTTTCTTCAAAATATCTTGCATTAGTCATTTTCTCAATAAATTCAATTGGACTTTCTGTTAGACTTAATGAGAGTTGTGTTTTTTCAATAAGTTCAATGATATTACAATACTTTTTAATCTTTAATTTTACTTTCTCTCCTAAATTCTTTCCTTTCAAATGTCCTATCAACTTTTCTAGTCTCATTGGTGATCGTTGTTGCCACCAACCAACGATAATATCAAGACAATCTTCAATAACACTCTTTCTCCATTCTTCATTTCCTATCATTCCATTCTTTAAATCAATTTGTTCTGAATTAGATTCTATATCTTCAAAATTAGTTTGTGAAACTAATCCACATATATCAAAGAAATATCTCAACGCATTTGTGCAATCAAATAAGAAAAATCCTAATCTTAACAACCTACAACTACAATCCTCTTGTACCATTTCTATAATACGATCTTTTGTTGAGTCAATACTTTTGTTTGAAGAACCTATAAAAATAGAAAATGCTTCTAATGGAGAATCTTCCAATAAAATTGTTAATAGTCCACGTTCACTATTTATCTTTGATAATGCCCCAATGGCAGTAGAAATATGTTTTGCCATTGAAACATCACCACTGTACTGAATTAGAAGATCCTTAACGTCGCTCCATTTATATCCATGTTTATCAGCAAAGAGTAACATCTCTAAGAATGCTTGTTTTCTTGAAAGGATTTGAAGTTGCATTGGTCGTAATGGGATTTGGAAAATATTGCATAAATATCCTAATCGGTCCCATCCTTTTGTTGGTGGATACGATGATCCCATTAACTCATCATAACATTTGACAAACTCTTCTTTAATTTCAAAATTAGATTCAAAGAGTAAATGGTAATCAATCATATTTTCATTTTTAATAGATTGGAGTGATGGATAATGTCTAAAAATATAATCATATTGAGTTTGAAGGTCTTCATGTAAAACAGTAACAAGTTTGATATATGGATTATTTGAGACAAATGAACAACATGTTCTTACTGTAGGGTCATTTGCCACAATTAATTCACATAACTTCTTATCAGTAATTTCTTGATTCATTTTTGCAAAAATACATTGTTTTTGGGTTAGATAATATTCACAATTTAACCAATTCTTTCCTTTAGGAATCGATTTCCGTGGAACAAATCCAAATGGCCCTTCTATTAAAGGGTCATAAACTCTTTGAAATGTATTAGAATATAATTGTGTTAATGAAAGATCACCATTTGTTGTTGTTAGATGACAAATACCATTTAGTTTAGACGATGAAACAGTTTCAGTCTTAGTATTATCTTCAAAGAAAGTATTGAGAATATTAGATAATTGTGGTTTTGATAATAGTAAATTGAATACTGGTTCTTTTAATTTTCCATCCATAGGAAGTGGGGCGTCCAAATATTTTAATGTGTTCGTTAATATTGCTTCTTCATATGAAGAGTGTAAGGCATAAATTTGATTCATCCACATTACAGGGAATTTTGTGATTTTCATTCCTTCAACACAACTATCAATTAATGGTAAATTATCAATAGATTTATATTCCTCAACGATAGTTAGTTCTTTTTTTTCACTAATAGAAGGATGAGGGTGAATAAGTTGTTCTTTTTGATCTTTAAGACATTCATTTTCTGGTTTAAATGAATTTTCTTCAATAAAATCTTTAATAATTTTTTTTGATGGGTCAACACAATAATATTCAACAAATCTCCATAGTGTTTTTTTCTCTTCTTCTCCTTTAATTAAGTCAAAGTGCCCTGTAATCCACTCTTTTACTTTATCTTCTTTATTGTGTGAAATAAAATATTTAACTAATTCCCATTGATCTACACAACATTCATTTTCGCCACACTCTGCTAAAATAAATGATTTATCTTTATCGGTTGCATTAATGACATCACTGACTCGAATAACACAAAGCTCTTTCTCATTAACCACAGGAAGAATATCTGATGTAATTCCATATTTTTGAGCAATCTTTGTTGATATATCTCCATCAAAAGGAGGAAATTCTTCTATTCCTTTAACTATTGATACGTCATATTTTCTGTTTAATTTTGTATGATCCTTATCGTCATAGATGTTAATAAAGTCAATATCAAATTGGTTCAAATGAGGGTCAATCTCATAATACATTTTAATACAAGATCTCCTTAACGACTTGTTAGTAGTATTCATGATAAGAGTTAATAACATCTTACTTAAATCTTCGATACCTATTCTTAATGCAATTTTAATAGCAATGTCATGTTTTTTTTCTTGTGCCTTTTTCATACACAGTGCTTGTCCTTTGATAATTAAGTCAGAGTCATTTATTTCATTAGAAGGGATGTTCCCATTAAGAATGATATCTTCAAAGCTTAATTTCTTATTAGTACTTTTTAAATCTATCATTTTCAATGTATTATTAATTTCTTGTTTTTTATGATCAAATTCATCTCCAAAAACTTTTTTTATTATTTGACATCGTTGTTCACGACTTTCTCTTCTAATCTTTTCATCTGCATTACCAATCTTCCTTACTGCCTCTGCAAGTATATCAACATTTTTCATTAAATCATTTTGTGCAATAAATTTACAAATTTTAAGACAAACTTGAATAATATCACGTGGTGTTTCTATTCCTAAATGATCAACAAAAATTTTGAGTGCAGCACTAAGTAATTGGTTGTCACGTTTTTCAATCAATTTATCAACAGCTTTATCCACTTCTGAAGGGTCTGATGTCTCTAGAGCATGTTCCAATGTAATAAGAATTCTTGAATCAGCTGAGTCAACAGCAAATTGAGGATTTAATTCTGTGATATAATTGATTAATGAACCAAATCCACCATTAATTAATGTTAGTAACATTCTTCTTGAATCACCACTAACTGCAGCAATTAATTTGTTATCACTAATATAAACAGGAAAAATTGTATCATCTACAAGGTGAATTGAATGTTGATTAATCCTCTCTTCTGAACCTACACGTGATAAAACTAATTTGTTTGAGAATTTTTGAATGACATAAGTGCCAGTTTGTGAAACAAAAATTTGTTCTGACAATCCAGATTGTTCAAGGTCATATAAAGTGAATGTCAATGGATTTTTTGAGTCCATTTCTAATAGTTCTTTATAAGGTTCATCAGTTAAATGAGTTATTGGAGTAAAAACTAATACTTTCTTTCCATTACAAAAAACAAAATTTTGAAGTTCTTTTGAAAAAGAGAAAGAACGAAAATCATTAAATGTGGTTGTAAGAAATGAGAGATAAACATGAAGGTGATGTGGTTCCTCTGGTGATAAAATAGAAATTTCCCCATTTTTATGAATAAACAAAGATAACCGATGTGCTGAATTAAAACAAATAATGTCATGCAACGTTACAGAGAAAAGTCTAAGCGATGTGTCATATATAGTAATATCAAATGAGTGTTCATTTTCTAAAGGAATTATAATAATAAAGGCATTTCTATAACTATCAATAGTGCATGTTTTATCTGAAACAAGTGTTTGAAGAACAAAATTTGAGTTTGAACGTGGGTCATATATATACAACCTATCTGAAGATTGATAAATTAAGTTTTCATATTTATTTAAAATTGCCCAATGGTACGATTGAACTTTTTCAATTGTCTTTTCAAATGAGTTAATTAAAGAGATGATATGAAGTTGTCTATTTTTTTCTAAAATTGAAATGTAGTTTTGATTTGGAGATATCTTAACATTTTCATATTCGTATCCAACTAATTCTTTAAAAGTATGTATGACAATTTCCTTCATCCTAAATTAATCATTTTTTATAGTTCTTTTCACTAGAACCTTCTAATTTCTTTTTTTTCTTATGAATAATTAAATCTTAAAAATAATAAAAAACTAGTTCTATTAAAACCGTTTAAATTGAGATTTAATCTTCTTTCTCTTTCTTTGTTTGTTCTGATGCTTTGTTCTCGACTTGATAATCTCTAATTGGCATTAAGGTTGGAGGGATAGTTGCTTTCTTTCCTTGTATTAATGCAATAACACTACAAATAAAGAATCCAATAAATCCAAGAATGCTGGTCATAAAAAGTCCAGTATTTCCTGTGAGTAATGAAGTAACTCCACAGAAGACAGCTATAAATAAGGATCCAATTAATCCATAAACAACAATTTTATTCATTCCTTTAAAATGATATTTGGTATTAGTTCCTTCACAATTACCTAAGAACACGTTCATATGATCAGTTGTTTCTCCATCATAAAAATTGTTAATAAAGTATCTTAAAATACTATTTGTTCCGTCATTAATTAATCCCATTTTTGTTCTTTTACCAGTTCGAGTAATGTCGTTCTTTAATGCACATGTTCCTGTATATTGTTTACTCATTTGGTCACCATTATCAGCCCATAAATTTACAAACATAGTATTTAAACAAGCGTTATCAGTAATCTTGTCTTGATCCATTAAAATACTATTCTCTTTTTCTTTTAAGAATTGTTCAGCAGTTAATCTTCCAAAGACACTTTCACAAACATTAGTTCTATCTAAATTATCAACACAATTTACTCTAAATACTCCTTTTTGTTCATGTTCTTTAGAATTAATATTCCATTGATACCAGCCAAAATCATTTTCTTTATAAATGGCTTCCATATAACTCATTAATTCTTTCATATTTTTCATTAGTTTATGAAAGTCAACTCTTTTTAATTTTATATCTTGGTCATTCATTTTATTAACGTATTCTTCATACTTATCACCTAAACTCTTTTCTCCTCCTTTTAAATCAGTTAATGATACAGCAGTAATTTTTTTATATTGTTTTTTAATATTCTCAAAATGGTTCTTAAAAGCTTCATAGTTCTCTTCTTCATTTTGATTAATTGCAATTTTTGGTTTATATTTGATATTAGGAATTTGAGACCATAATAATGGAATACTTCCTCTTATTTGAACATAACTACAATATTTCTCACCAACACAAATTATTTGTTCAGTTTCTACATAATTAGCAACCTCACCATTTTGTTCTGCACCACGGACATAATACCTTCTTCCTACACGTTGATTAGATCTTCTACTAATAAGAATTAATTCAACTTTTTTAATTACTATATTACTTTTTACTTCAGGTTCTACAGCACACTCACTTCTTCCAATAAAACCTTGAATGATTGGTAGTCTCATCATTTCTGGGAGGTCACTAACCATTTTATGATTCCATATAAATTGTTGATTACATCTATCAAATACTGTACCTTCAGAAGAAGATTGAGTTTGATATGAACGGGTCAAATCATAAGTATAAGAAAAATAAAATGATGGAATAGAAAGGGTTGACGATATTACACTTTTATGATATTTTCTAAAAGATTCTTCTTCGTGTTCAGTAATTGGAAAAATAGCATAATCTTCAATCTGAAACAATTTGTGTTGAAGGAATTTAGTGATTAATTTTTTTTTAGTAATAACAATAAGATAATTACTTTTTTCTAGTTCATGAACTCCAATAATTCCTTCTATTTCAATTTTTTGACTTCCTTCAGGAATTTTACATTCTTCAAAACTTATTTTTTGATTCTTTCTATCAATTTTCAACGACTTTTTATTGTCAATAATTGATGGAACTATTACAATCTCGTCATTTGAACTATACAACTCATAATGTTCTATGATACTAGTCATAAACTGAACTTCTTTTATTATTTTTAAGTTTTATTATTTTTTCATCTTTTTCTTTATTTTTAAAAGTTTTCTTTGATGTTTTACTAAAATTAATAACTATTTAAAGTTCTTATTGTAAAAACATATTTAAAACTAAAAAAAAAAAATTATATTTAAACTGATAAATAAAAAAGGGGTAGAAATAATCTAAAAAAGAATTAAAAACATTTTTATAGAAACAAGTTTTTATAATATTTTTTTTGTTGAAGAAATTTTATTTTTTATACTTTTAAAAACATTATTTTTATGTTTGTTTCCCAACGATTAAAAAAATAAAACTAAAAAAGTTTTATATTACAAGGAGAATGAGTTGTATTTCACAAGTACAAAAACCTTTAACATTACTCCTTACTCATGAAATTCAAAATACATATTTGTACTGTAAAGAACAAAAGAAAAATATACAAAATAAAGCTAAAACAAGAATAGATAAAGATGGACATTTACTTTGGAGAATTAATGAAGTATTAGCGAATAGATACCAATTAATAAAAGGACTTGGAAAAGGTTCATTTGGACAAGTAATTCAATCTATTGATTTAGTAACAGGAGAACAAGTTGCTTTAAAAGTAATAAGAAAAGATAAAAATTTTTATGAACAAGCGAAATTAGAAGTTCAAATATTATATTTATTAAATACTAATGATCGAGCAGACCAATTCAAAATTGTTCGTTTAAAAGATACATTCAATTTAAGTGGTCATTTTTGTATGGTATTTGAATTACTTTCATACAACTTATATGATTTTTTAATGAAAAAAAATGGTTCATTGGGATTATCATTAGTAAGAAGATTTGCATTTCAAATATTAAGTGCATTAAATTTTTTACAACAACCTGGTATTAGAGTAATTCATTGTGACTTAAAACCTGAAAATATTGTTTTAGTATCACCAGATAAAGCTAATATTAAAATTATTGATTTTGGTTCTTCATGTACTCCATCTACTCATATGTACAAATATATCCAATCTAGATATTATCGTTCACCTGAAGTAGTTATGGGTTTACCTTATTCTCATCCAATAGATATGTGGTCTTTAGGTTGTATTTTACCAGAATTACTTACAACCGAACCTTTATTTCCAGCTCGTTCTGAAGTTGAATTACTTGTAATGATGGGGGCATTACTTGGAATGCCTCCTAATTCAATGATAAAAGAAAGTCATCGTGCAAGAAAATTATTTATTCCTCATGAAAATGATGAAAATTATGATTTCCATCCGACTCTTCAACCTCTTTATAATAAGAAAAAGAAATTAAGAAATATCATTGGTGTTGATATTGGTGGTCCTTTAACAAGAACTCCAGGTGAACGAATGGAAAGAGATGAACTTGAAAAGTTTTGTGATTTATGTCTTAAAATGCTTTCTTTTGATCCTAGTAAAAGAATCACTCCTAATGAAGCTCTTGCTCATCCATTCTTTCAAAGTGGTATTACTAAGGAAATCAATCCTTTACGTAAAAAAGAAGAAAAGAAAATGGAAGAAGAACCACTTGTTAATGTTGAAACTGGGAATGATAGTGGTAGGCCAATGTCAAGATAATTTGTCTTTTTTTTCATCAAACTTTGATTTCTTTTCGTTTATCTTTTTTTTTATTATTTAATTAATAACTGACGTTAATGTCTTTATTAAGATATTAGTTTTATTTGAATCCTCTTTTTTCTTTTAAGGTTAAGAGATTCAAATTAAAACAAGATATTACTTTGAAAGATGTTATTTTTTTAATTATAGTACTAATTCAAACGGAAGAAAGAAAAACCAGTAAGAAAACAGTATAAATTAAAAGAGTTGAGAAAATAATAAAATAAATAATAAAAGTTAAAAAAAAAAAGAATTTTAAGAAGTGGAATTATTTCTTTCAATAAGCCAGATCAAAAATCACAATAGAAGTAAAAACAATATAAAAAAATATTGTGTTTTTAATAAGGGATAACATTTTTTTTACTATTATTTATAATAAAAACAATTTTTCTCTTTTTAACAGAAAATTTAAAGGATACAAAAAAAACTTAAAAATCATATCACATTTACAATATGAACCTTCTCGTTAGACATTCAGAAGACCCTATGTATATTCCTGGGGAAGACAAAATTAATGAGTCAATAAAAAAAGAAAAAAAACAAGGAATTAAAAAAATATATTCATTTGGTGATCATATACCTGAAGTATATGAAAGTAATTCTCAGACAATGAAAAAAACCTTAAAATCATTACATCCTTCTAGAGCAACTAGTGGAGTTAATTTTGTTACAAGAGAAGTTAATGGTGAAGTTAAACGAGTGAGTGAATTAACAAATACATTATACAGAAGATTAGCACCAATAAATGAATTAATTGATACAGAAAAATCATACATTGAAAACCTTGCAGAATTAATTAATAATTATATGATTCCTTTACAAAAAAATGGATTAATTACAGAAAAACAGTATAAAACTATCTTTTGGGAAGTTCTTCCAATTTATCATATTAATTGCATTTTTTTACATCGATTTGAACGGTACTATGGTTCTATTAATGTTATTGAACGTACAGAAGAAGAAGACAGATTTGGAAGGTTTTGTCTTTGGTTTTCATATGTTTGTGATTTTTTAATGATATATGAAAATTATATCTATAATCTTCCTTTGGCTCAAAAAGTAATTAAAGAAGAACGACTCAAAAATAAAGCATTTGATATGTTTCTTTATAATAATAGACAAAAATCAGAACGGCATTATGACATTTCTTCATTAATGATTGCACCACAACAAAGAATACCTCGATATAATTCACTTTTTCAGGATATGATTAAAAGAACACCATTAGTTAGTAATAACTTATTTATTGTTCAACACATAGTTGATAAGATCACTCGTATGACAAATAAAATTAATAGACTTATTGGTGAACGAGAAGATATGAGTGCATTAAGGGAATTACTAAATAATGTAGAAGGACTAAATGATGCTGCTATGGGAAATTTTATTATTCAAGGGAGACTCCTTGAAAAATCATTTAACGTACATTATTGGAGCAATACTAAAACAATAGTAAAAAGAATATGTTATTTATTTAATGATTCTATTCTCTTTGTACGTGAAAGAGGAAAAAAGAAAATTTGTGATGTTTTTCTTGAGTATAGACATTGTGAATTACTTGATGAAATAAGTGTTCTTCGTGAAATGAATCATAACATAGATAATCTTAATTATATCACACGAACAAAACTTAATTGTAAATCTAAAATAGCTATTATTCTTCATGGAATTATTATTAATGAACGTATTAAAGAAGATCGAGCAATAGTATTTTGGTTAAATAATCCAAATGAAACAGCTAAAGTAAAATACACATTAGTTCAAACTATTGAAAAATATCTCCCATAATCTTAATTTAAATTCCATTTTTTTTTCATGTTTTATATAACACTATTAATTTATATTTCGTGATATAAAACATTCAATCAAAATTTAATTACCTTCTTCTTTTTCTTTGGAACTTCATCTTGTTCTGATTTAGTAATTTTAATAGATTTCTCTTCATCACCATCTCCACTTTTAAATCCTTTTTCTTCAACATCTCTTTTGCTAATATAATCATCTTGGTCGTCATCTCCTGTTTGTTTTTTTCTTTTATTTGGACAATCTTTTGCAAAATGATTTACATCACCACAATATCTACATCCTCCACCTTGAGGATAAATTCCTTTTGGATTGTTTGGACAATCACGTGATATATGCCCCATTTGGTGACAAACAAAACATGTTGAAAATGCTAATTTACCTGTTCTTGGTTCAGGACAGTCCCTTAAAATATGGTCATGACTTCCACAATTATAACAAATTGAATCTTCTCCTTTTGCTTTTTTAGGACAATTTTTTAGACAGTGCCCAGGTTGTCTACAATAAAAGCAAGTTTTGTCTTTATCACGATTATAATGGCTTTTGTGTTCACTCATTTTCTATTAGCCAAATTTAATTGTTTTTTACCCTAAATTTTTTATTTTTTATTAAAAATAAAAAATGTTATTTAAAATTTTATTTTATTTTTAAATTATTTTACTCATATTTTTAATTCAATCCTCGTTTGTCTAAATAATCATCTTTATTTTGGCTTCGTTTTCTGTAGTGTTGTTCAGTACCAATTTCAATAACTTCATGTAAAGTTAAGTTTGTGTACGTTGAAACAAAGTACCACATTTGTTTTTTAATTATCTCATCTTCGTCTGACTGTTCAATAAATTTACCTATTTCTTGAATATATTTTTCAGTTTTATCTTGCTTCATTTTTTCTTCAAGGTCTGGATGACTTTTGATATACTTTAATTTTTTAATTTGTTCTTTTACATCATTCATTTTTTCTAAAATACTTTTTGGTTCATTCCTTTTTT
>NW_001853450.1:28121-29411 GCF_000209125.1 Entamoeba dispar SAW760
TTCTAATTTCTTTTCTTTTTTCTTTATGTACTTTCTTTCTTCTAATCAAATCCTTTCCTTCTCGGATGATAGTTTCAGCTCTTCTTTGGATATGAGTTATAGTTGCTCCAGCACTAAGAATTTTATCAATTCCACTATTTTCATCTTTTTTTAATTCACTCCAAACTCCAACTCCATTTTTCTGAACTGCTAATACGATTTGTTGATCATATTCATTTTTCCATTCAAATCCATTTGCCCATTGTGGTTTTTTAATTTCAAAAGGTAATTGATTATTATGACGTTTCATATATTTTACAAGAATTCCAATCGTTTTCATTTCTTCATTCTTAGTAACTAATTCAAATGGAAGGAATTTTATTCCTTCAACGTACATCTCTAATTCTCTAACGTTCCCTCCTTTTGATTCTAATTTACTACATGCATTAATAATTCTTTCCATTAAATTACGAACAATTTCTTCTAAATTATCGTTTTGTTTTTTATAACTACTACGTACAATTGTCATAATATCATCTATTCTTGCAAATCCAAATCTCTTCATTCCTCTAAGTACTCCTCTTACTATTTTTTCATCTATCTCTTCAATAATTTTACGTTTTTTTCTTTCACTTTTTTCTTTTTCTTCTTTAGGCTTACTAATAACACCAAGTATTTGTTCATCTAATTTTCTTGCTTCTTCTTTATCTTGTTGAGTAATAACTGAATTCCAAAATTCATTAACATTATTTCCTCCAGTAATAGCAAAATTTTCTACATTAAATGCACCTAATAATTCATTTACTCCACTACTTTCGTCTTTTCCTTCTTCAACATCAGCACGTTCTAAAATTTCATCTATATTAACTTCTTTTCTTTCACCATTATCTTTGTTAAAGATATCTTGTGCACCAAATTGAAGAATTTTTTGTAATTCTGATTTATCAAATAATTCATTTCCATTTTTTTTCCCTTTTTTTTCCATAGTTTGAATAATTAAATGATCTAAAACTAATTTTTTCTTTGCACTAAGTAATATCTTTTCTTCAATAGTTCCTTCTGTTGCTAATCTATAAATATTAACTGTTTTTTCTTGACCAATTCTATGACACCTTGCTTGTGCTTGTAAATCGTTTTGTGGATTCCAATCAGAGTCATATATAATAACTGTGTCTGCTGTTGTTAAATTAATTCCAAGTCCTCCTGCTCTTGTAGACAATAAAAATACAAAATCTGTAGAATCTTTTGCATTAAAATGATCCATAGCTCTTTGTCTAGCCTCTCTTCCCATAGCCCCATCTAATCTTTGAT
>NW_001853450.1:29511-37523 GCF_000209125.1 Entamoeba dispar SAW760
TGAAGAAAGTGTAATAAACTCCATAATTCTTTTAATGTATTTTGAAGTGGTGTTCCTGTTATTAATAATTTATTTTCTGTTGTAGTTCTCATTAATACTTCATATAATTGTCCTTCATTATTTTTTAAACGATGTGCTTCATCAACAACAGTATATTTCCAATGAAATTGATTAAAAAGATCTTGGTCTTTAATAACTAATTCAAATGATGTTAATAGAACATTAAATTTAATTGTTCCTTTTTTATTTCCAAAAATTTCTGTTTTTCTAATAATTGCTCTACTTTCACCATCCCCAGTATAAACAACACAATTAAGTTTAGGTGCCCATTTATTAAATTCTTTACTCCAATTACTGATTGTTGATAATGGAACAATAACAAGAAATGGTCCAATAATGTTATAATTATCATATAAATGTTTTATAAATGTAATAGTTTGTACTGTTTTACCTAATCCCATTTCATCTGCTAAAATGACATTGGTATTTTGAGAAAATGCATATGTTATCCAATTTACTCCTTCTATTTGATAGTCTCTTAATTTATTTTTTACTTCTGGTCCTTCTATAAATTTAATAAATTTTCTTGGTATTGGTATACTTCTTTTTTTTTCTTCCCACTCTTTAATTCTTTTATGATACTTTTCTATTTCTTTTAAATCATTTTCTTCTTTTAAATCACTTTCTTTTTCCCATGAGCATTCACTGTATTGTAGTCCAACCCATTTCACAAAGTACATAAGTTGTTTATCTGGTCCTTCTTGTTTATCAATAATACGTTCAACGTTTTTATATCCTTCAATAACTTCTTTTTGACTTTCCATCTCTACATTAATTGCCTCTATGTCTTCTTTTGGTGCTCCAATATAAAGTTCTGCTTGTTTCTTAAGATTTTTTATAAAATTCTTTACTTTAAGAGCTCCTTTCATTTCAATACTCTCTTCAAAATTAATCCATGTATTATGTCTATATGAAAAATTCATCCACTTAATTTCAAACTCTGCATTATTTTCAAAATCAAAACTAAGTATTTCTTCAAATCCAATTTCTTTCCCATTTTTGTTTCTGTAATCTAAAACTTTATCAATAGTATCTCTTAAATATGATACAGGGCTATATGCTTTTACTGGTGTAGTAATTTTTTTCTTCTTTGATACTTTGAGACTACCTTCAAATTCTCTATCAAAATCAATCATCCCAATATTTTTTCTCTCTCTAAGCCTAGTTTTTGGTCTTTCTAATATTAATTCTTCTTCTTCTTCTTCACTTTTACTTTCTTCTTTTTCTAACTCTTCACTCTCATTATTTTGTTTTTCATCTAGATATTCTTCACTCTTACTTCCATCATCTGCCTCTACTGGAACTCTTGTCTTTGTTTGGTTTCTTTGTCTTAAACGATGAATCATCACTGGATTACCAATAACTAATTCTTCTTGAGTTTTTGAAACTTTTTCTTTTCTTGTGGGGACTGTTTCTTGAACATTTACATCACTTTCATTATTATCTCCACTTTCTTCATCCATATCAACAGACATACTTTCATCACTACTCTCTATCTCTTCCTTTTTTTCATCTTCGCTCATTCCATTACTACTTTCTTCTTCTGTTTCTAACAAAGTGATTCTCCTTTCGACTTTTGAGTGAACTGGACTACTCATCAACAATCTGAAAATAATAAACCCTTCTACGTCTTTATTTTAGGTTTCTTTTTGTATTTTGGTCACCATGAAATAATAGTTTTAACAAAACAATACGTGGTTCAATCAACAATCAATTATTTCTCTTAACGAACTTCAATTTTACTAATAACTGATATATTTTCTCCTTTCAATAGAATTGTTCCAATCTTTCTTCTAGTATTAGTTTTTAAATATACTTCTTCAGTGTCTGTGAGAACTAAGTTTATGTACTGATCAAATCCCTTAAAAATAAATGTCTTATTGTACCAATATCTTATTTAATTTATTTTAATTAATATTATAAACAAACAGAAAGCGTTCCTTCAATCCTCAATGCTGTATTTTCAAATAACCAAATAGAAACTCTTTGTTTATGTTTTGCTAAGTTAACTATAAATTTAACTGGTAATATCATTGCTTTTGTCATTTTAGTACGATTCATTCTTTCTTTTAATAAATAAACTTCTGATATTTTTAAGATGAAAAAATTTTCTTATATTTTTTTTAATCTTTTTCAATTATTATGTTTTCCATGACAAATAACCTTTTATAATAATTGGTAACACGCCTCAGTCAATAATTTATAATCTTTCTTAAAAGAAACAATACTCTGGATTTGAGCACAATTATTCAATGTTATAAAACGTATATTATCTCCTAGGGCTAATGATGTAATTGACTGACAATCATTAATAGTAATACTTGATAATGATTGAAGTCTTTGTAATTGAGGTAATTCAACCAGACAAGGAAAATCTCTCAGTTGGAGCGTTTTTAAAGAAGAGGGTAAATTTAAAATAATGCTTTGACATTTAGAAATTTCTAATCTAGTGAGTTGGTTTAAACTAACAAACCCCTTCACTCCATTATTGTCAATATCATTCTCATCATAAATAAATCCGGAAGAAATAAATTCTTTCAAACAAGTAGGAACTTTGAGAATTCGTTTTCTAGATTCAAACGCAATTAATTTAAGACTTGTCAAATTTGATAACCCCTTAAAATCATAATGACTTTTCCTCTCCCCAAATTGCTCACTTAACGTTAACTGTTTTAGAGCTGACATTTTATTTAGTAAATTTTCATTTACACTATATAAAACAGTTACATTTTCAACTTCTGAAACTTGTTTAAGATTCATCACACAACCAGGGCATATTGCTCTTGGGAAATAACGAATAAACAAACAATTAAGATAATCTCTATATTTTTCTTCATCACCAGAATCTTCAGATACTGTACATCCAATACCAGTGATTACTCTATTAAAAGAATAAAACACCTTATTGTCATAAAGTAAATCATAGAGGATATCATAATTTTCATTACAATCAATAACCAACTTAACGTTTGAAGGTTTTAGTTCAACTATTTGATATAAGGTCTTATTGTCTTGAATTCTATTAATTTCGATATAAATGTTAAGATTATCATTGCACTTACTTGAGAATAAGGATTTAACTAACTCTTGATGATCAGTTAGTGTTAATGATAATGATGTTACCTTAATTAGTTTCATTAAAGGAAGTGAAAGCAATGAACTCAACACACCTGCAAGATATTTTGATATCTTAAATAAAGTTGATGCATCAATTTTTAATATCTCAAGTCTTTCCATTGAAAGAAGAATAGGCAATAGCTCAACACAATTCGGAATCAGAAAAGGAATAATTAAAGAATAAACGTCTCTTGAAATTTGTTCTAAATACGGAATATAGGGAACATCATTTGGAGTATAAATAATATTGTATTGTATTTCTGAATTATTTTCTTCATCTCCAATTACATTGGCATATTTTTCAAGACGAGAAGTAACTCGCCTTGCATTAGGGAACAATTTCAATGCCTTTTGTGTAAAATTCCCCTGATAACCAGGAATTTTCGTGATTTTTTCTAATACTGAGAAAAATCTTCGGTTAATAAGTTTGAGCGGTAAAATGTCTTCTATCGTCACAAATTCTATTACTTTGTTTATACTATCATCATCTAATTTAAAATATGATGTAAAACTTGTCATTTTGCTTCTCTAAAATTAAAAAATGGTTTTTGAAGATGTTTCAATAAAATTTCAAAATTATCTATTTTTAGAATACTTTTTATTACTTCTAAAGATTTTGTCAATTTGAAATGGCTTTCTTAAATAAAAATATTTAGAAGAAAATGACACAAGATTCAGGAAATAAAGAATAACTGCTTTTTATTTTTTTGAAAATAATTAAATAATTGGTTCTCTTAATAAATAAAAAGATCTTAAAAACATTGTTTTACTTTAAAAATGAGTAGTGTTTGTTTTAGTTTTTATAAATCTTAAATTATAGGTTATGCACTTTTTTAATTAATTAACTAATGTAACAACAATAATTAAAAGAGAAAAGTGACTTACTGATTTAGGCATTAGATGATTTTACTAAAACCTCACTTGAAATAACGGCTTCTGATATTATTTATGATGAAGAGATAGACTTTGTTGGAAGAGGCCAATTTGGGTCAGTCTATCGTGCTCAAATTAAAGGGCTTAATGTTGCGGTAAAAGTTTCTCATGAAACCAAATTTAGTGCTGACCAACTTAAATCGTTTGTCACAGAAATGGATTTAATGAAAAAATGTCATCATCCAAATGTTGTATTGTTTATTGGTATATCCATTGACTCTGGAAGAGTTATGCTAATTACTGAACTTCTTGCTGGAGATCTTGCTCAATTAATTCATCACCGAGATGAATCACTTCATCCAGAAATTTATAATTGTGTTTTAACTACTGAACTTAAACTTAATATAATTGAGCAATGTTGTAAAGGAGTTCAATGGCTTCACAATGGTATGAATTTAATTCACAGAGATATTAAACCTGCTAATTTCTTGATCGACACTTCATTTCATGTTAAAGTATGTGATTTTGGATTTGCTGAGATAGATACTAATCAGAGTGGACAAGCTAAGGGTTCTCCTCTGTATTGTGCTCCAGAGGTTTGGGAGAAAAAATGTGAAAAGGCAGTTGATGTCTATGCACTTGCTATTACTATGTGGGAGTTGTTTTATGAAAGATTACCTTTTGAAGAATTTTTAAAGGATCCAGATAAATTCAGAACTTTTATTGCTAATAAAGGAAGACCAATTTTACCAAATACTTTTGAAAAAGGAGTGATCAAAAAGGGAGAAGAAAAAGCCATGGTAACTACGTTAATGAAAATACACCAAAAATATGGAGACCTTGCAAAAGTCATCCCTGATTATATTGAAAAAGTTATGGAATGTGCATGGGAACATGACCCTACAAAAAGAATTGATATTAATAAAATGGTTGACATGATTGACGAAGCTAAACTGTCTTACACTCTTGGAAAAAAATCTGCTTCTGCTTGGTGGAAAAAATATTTTTCATATAAAGGAAATGACATTGAAACAACTGTTCCTGTTTCTGATTTTATTGCTGCACTGAAGGAGACTCATGGAATTAAAGATTTCGACCAATACATAGCTGAACAAGTATTGAGTGATAATAACGAAGTTTCGACTACCTTTTTTGGTCATTTGATTCACTTATTTGGTGTTTTTTATAAGTCTAAAGATGTGTTTAAATCAATGATCGAAACAATACAATCAGATTGGTTTTTTAATACATTTACAAAAGATCAATCTCAAGCTCAATTAGAAGGTAGAGTTGATGGAACATTTTTGATTAGAATCTCAACAACTGACCCAAAATATCCTTTTACACTTACTAAACGAACAAATGGAAAAACCACACATTCTAGAATTGAATGTGTTTCACCTTCCAAGGATAAAATTAAGTTTATACTATCATCTAAAACAAAAGTATATGAAGCCAGTTCATTAAAAGAGTTAGTAGATGTAATGAGAAAAAATAACTTTGTGAAAGAGGCATGTCCAAGAGAGGAAAAGTTAAGTGAATATTAATTTATTTTCCTTATCATTTTTTGTTTATAACTTTTCTATTAAATTATTTAAAATTGAAAAGGTTTAAGATAAACCCTAAAACAAAAAAAACATAATTTACAAAATTATTTTTCATTATTTTTTCTCTGTTATTTCTTAGATAATTTAACTTTGAAATGCAGGGAAAAAATAATGTAAAAAACACTCTTTTTCGTCCCTGCACCAAAGCTTTCATGAATGAAAACTGTGCAACCAGACTTAAAACACTACCACTTAAATTTAATACTTATTGAGCGTTAGTTTCTTCAGCAACTTCTTCTTCATCATTTTGGACATTGAAGAATTTGAGTTCGAATCCATCTTTCTTATCAGAGACAACTCTTAACCATTCTCTAAGATTGTTCTTCTTAAGATATTTCTTCATAAGATATTTCATATATCTCTTGCAAAGTTTAGCAGAGGAAGTAGTAATAGTAACTTTCTTATCAGCAACTTTAACTTCAATTCCTTTGGTGTTGCCAGCTCTTCCTTGAACCTTAATGGTTTGTCTGAAGAATGTAACAAGTTTCTTTGGTTCAATGAAATCAGTACAGTTAGTTAAATCAATAGTGCAACTGAATGTCTTTTCTTCAGTCTTATTGATCTTTTTCTTTTCAACAAGAACTTTATTGGCAGCTGGAGCTTTAATAGTCTTGGACATCTCTGCTAATTAATTTTAATTTAACCCTCTTCCTTTTATAGTTCTTTCTATGGTTTTTCTTTTAACTTTAATTTTATTATTTTTAACTATTTTTATTTTATTATTAAAATGTTATTTGTATTACAATATAATTATGTTTTTCTTATTTTTTTAGAATTTTATAATATTTCTTTTCTTCTTTTACTTTTAGATTTTATTTATCTTAGAGATCCTTTTTCAATGTATTTTTAATAAATATTATTATCCAATAATCCATCAAAATTTAAATAAATACAAATTACCTCAATTATTTTAATTCATAAATAAAACCCATTTATTGAATTAGATATCTGTTTTTTAAAGAATTATATCATCCGTTATAAGACCCTTTTCATCTATCTCCTTCATTCAGGTTTTTTTGGGTCTTTCAATTTTATCTTTTATAATTTTTACAAGTCTTTTACTATCTTCACTTAGTGTTTCTGATCCTCTTTCTGTTATTTCGGTTTCATTTTTATAACTTTCATCATTAATATTATTGACATAACTATTTTCATCTTCTCTATACTTTCATACTCTTCAACCGACAATCCTTTTGGTTGATAATTACTATCAGACCTATAACAGAATATCATATTCATATATAAAACGATCAACATTTTCAGTTTCTTTTATCAAATAATTCTTTTCTTCTTCTTTTGTTTTCTTTTTTGTTATGAGTACCATTTTTATTCTCTCATAACTATTTCTTATTAGCTTTTTATTCAATTTCTTTGTTTTTATTTTATTCTTTACTTAATGTACAGTTTTCTTTAAGAGTGGTACATATTATATTTTTAATTTTATTAATGACTTTTTTTGGGTCTTTTTTCTTTCTTTTGACATTTTTGGAATATTTCTTACTTGCCTATTAATTCTTTTTGGTCTTCGTCCTTTGATATATGAACTTTTTCCAATAAAACAACAAAATTATATTAACAGTACTGTAAATTAATGTCATTTAAAAATAACAAAATGGTCTTTAATAATGAATGATAAAATAATAAATAAGATGATTGTTATAAATTGTATTTAATTATTTATGTTTCTTTATTTTGTTTTTATATTCATCATTTTGTTTTAAAATGGATGAGTTAATAATCAAGATCACTCTACTGTATAAAGAAGAAGTAGAAATACTTCAATTTATTCAATAATTAATTGATGAAACAGAATGAAGAAGATTAGTATTAGAAAAAAAAACAAGAAACAATAAAGAAATAGAAACAATGAAGAATAAAATGAATAAGATAATAGAAGAATGTAAAACAATGAAGAAACAGTTAATAAAATTGAAAAAAGAATTTAAACAATAAAATTATTCACATTAAACAAATGATAATGAAAAATCAAATAAAAAGAACATTAAAAGAAATTGATAAAATAACACAAGAATTTAATAAGAATAAAGAAGAATTGGTTGTATAATATATTAAATAAATAAAGATAAGAATATAACAGAAAATACACAAAGAATAAAGAGAATAAAAGAAAAACAAGAAATAGAAATAAAAGTATTTAATATACAAAATAATCAAATAATAATAAAATGAAATTAATACAACAATATTTAAACAAAATAATAAATAAAGAATATATAATAATTAATAATGAAAAATACAAAAAGAAATAAGAAGATATAATAAATATAAAATTGATGATTATGAACAATTCAAAACATTTTTATTTTAAATATAAACAAAGAGAGAATAGAAAGA